>NC_056750.1:397213247-397318247 GCF_019279795.1 Protopterus annectens
TATGTTGTACTTATTTTGACTGTAAAACAGGATGAACCTGATAAATGATCTCATCCATCAGTGTTCTACCCAGGTCAACAAAGACATACATAGATACATACATTGTGTATGTATTAAAAAAGGGAAAGTGAGAATTTTAAATGCAAGGATTATTGCATGTGTTTTGCATATCTGGAAGGGTAGATGTGTTACACAAATGGTTTTTCAGATCTACAAAAAATATATAAAAGTTTGCCTACATTAAAGGATACGGAGGGTGAAAGATGCAATATATGTTTTTTACAAAACAGATAACACAATATTGAGAAAACAAATTTTGAAAATATGTTAATAACTGGGGATGCACAAGCCAGTGCATTTCTTCATGCCAGTCCCAAGCCCAGATAAATTGTGAGGGTTAAGTCAGGAAGGGAATCCGGTTTAAAACCTCTGCCAAATAACATATGCAGACAACAATACAGATTTCCATACCGGATAGGTCGAGGCCCGGGTTAACAACGACCGCCACCAATACTGTTAGCCAACAGGGTGTTGGTGGAAATTGGGCTACTGTTGGCCGAAGGAGAAGAAGAGGGCAAGGCATGCCCGAAAGCAGAAAAAGAGTGGAGGAAAGTTAGGAGTGCAGTAGTGAGGGTAGGAACTTTGAATGTTGGCAGTATGACTGGTATAGGGAGAGAGCTAGCTGATATGATGGAGAGAAGGAAGGATGATATATTGTGTGTGCAACAGACCAGATGGAAGGGGAGTAAGGCCAGATGTATAAGAGGTGGGTTCAAATTGCTCTATCATGGTGTGAATGCCAGGAGAAATGTGGTAGGGATTATCCTGAAGGAACAGTATGCCAAGAGTGTTTTGGAGGTGAAAAGAGTGTCGGATAGTGTGATGTTTATGCAGCTGGAAATTGATGGTGTAATGATGAATATTGTTAGTGCATACGCTCCACAAGTTGGGTGTGTGATGGATGAGAAAGAAAAATTTTGGAGCGAGTTGGATGAAGTGGTGGTGAGTGTACCCAAGGGTGAGAGACTGGTGATTGGAGCGGATTTCAACGGGCATGTTGGTGAAGGGAGCAGAGGGGATGAGGAAGTGATGGGCAGGTATGGTGTTAAGGAGAGGAATGCAGAAGTTCAGATGGTAGTGGATTTTGCAAAAAAGATGGACATGGCTGTGGTGAATACATATTTTAAGAAGAGGGAGGAGCATAGGGTGACATACAAGAGTGGAGGAAGATACACACAGGTGGATTATATCCTATGCAGGAGGGCCAGTCTGATAGAGACTGGAGACTGTAAAGTGGTGACAGGGGAAAGTGTAGTTAGGCAGCATAGAATGGTGTTCTGTGGGATGATGCTGGTGATCAAGAAGAGGAGGACAAGTGTGAGAGCAGTGCCAAGGATCAAATGGTGGAAGTTGAAAAAAGGTGATTGTAAGGTGCAGTTCAGGAAAGAGTTAAAACAGGCACTGTGGGGCAGTGAAGATTTACCGAATAGCTGGGTAACTACAGCAGAGATGGTAAAGGAGACAGCTAGAAAGGTGCTTGATGTGACATCTGGACAGAGGAAGGAGGACAAGGAGACCTGGTGGTGGAATGAGGAAGTACAGGAGAGTATACAGATTAAGAGGCTGGTGAAGAAGAAGTGAGATTGTCAGAGAGATGAAGAAAGCAAACAGGAGTACAAGGAGATGAGGTGTATGGCAAAGAGAGAGGTGGTGAAGGCTAAGGATAAGGAGTATGAAGAGTTGTATGAAAGGTTGGACACTAAAGAGGGGGAAAAGGACCTGTACCGATTGGGTAGACAGAGGGACCGAGCTGGGAAAGATGTGCAGCAGGTAAAGGTGATAAAGGATAATGAGGGAAACGTACTCACAAGTGAGGAGAGTGTGTTGAGCAGATGGAAAAAGTACTTTGAGGGGCTGATGAATGAAGGGTGAGAGAGAGAGAGAAGGTTGGATGATGTGGGGATAGTGAATCAGGAAGTGAAATATATTAGCAAGGAGGAAGTACAGACAGCTGTGAAGAGGATGAAGAATGGAAAGGCTGTTGGTCCAGATGACATACCAGTGGCAGCATGGAGGTGCGTAGGAGAAATGGCAGTGGAGTTCTTAACCAGATTGTTTACTGAAATCTTGGAAAGTCAGAGGATGCCTGAGAAGTGGAGAAAAAGTGTTTTGGTACCTATGTTTAAGAATAAGGGTGATGTGCAGAGTTGTAGTAACTACAGAGGGATAAAACTGATCAGTCACAGCTTGAAGTTATGGGAAAGAGTAGTGGAAGCTAGGTTAAGAAGGGAGGTGATGATTAGCAATCAGCAGTATGGTTTCATGCTGGGAAAGAGCACTACAGATGCGATGTTTATTCTAAGACTGTTAATGGAGAAATATAGGGATAGTCAGAAGGAGTTGCATTGTGTCTTTGTGGACTTGAAGAAAGCATATGATAGGGTGCCTAGAGAGGAGTTGTGGTATTGTCGGAGGAAGTCAGGAGTGGCAAAGAAGTATTTAAGAGTGCTACAGGATATGTACGAGGGTAGTGTGACAGTGGTGAAGTCTGCAGTGGGAGTGACAGATCCGTTTAAGGTGGAGCTGGGATTACATCAAGGATCAGCTCTGAGCCCTTTCTTATTTGCAATGGTGATGGACAGGTTGACAGACGAGATCAGACAGGGGGCCCCATGGACTATGATGTTTGCAGATGACATTGTGATCTGTAGTGAGAGTAGGGACCAGGTTGAGGAGACCCTGGAGAGGTGGAGATAAGCTCTAGAGAGGAGAGGAGAGGAATGAAGGTCAGCAGGACTAAGACAGAATGTGTGTGTGTGAATGAGAGGGAGGATAGAGGAATGGTAAGGATGCAGGGAGTAGAGCTGGTGAAGGTGGATGAGTTTAAGTACTTGGGATCAACAGTTCAGAGTAATGGTGAGTCTGGAAGAGAGGTGAAGAAGAGAGTACAGGCAGGGTGGAGGAGTGTCAGGAGTGATTTGTGACAGACTGGTACCAGTAAGAGTGAAAGGGAAGGTCTACAAGAGGGTAGTGAGACCAGCTATGTTGTATGGGTTGGAGACGGTGGCATTGACAAAAAAGGCAGGAGTAAGAGCTGGAAGTGGCAGAGTTAAAGATGTTACAATTTGCAATGGGTGTGACAAGGATGGACAAGGTTAGAAATCAGTATATTAGAGGGTCAGCTCAGGTTGGACGGTTTGGAGACAAAGTCAGAGAGGTGAGATTGCATTGGTTTGGACATGTGCTGTGGAGGGATGATGGGTATATTGGGAAAAGGATGCCAAGGATGAAGCTGCCAGGTAAGAGAAAAAGAGGAAGGCCTAAGATGAGGTTTATGGACATGGTGAGAGAGGACATGCAGGTGGTTGGTGTGACAGAGCAATATGCATAGGACAGGAAGAAATGGAAACAGATGATATGCTGTGGTGACCCCTAACGGGAACAGCCAAAAGAGAAGTAGTAGTAGTTAATATGAAACATTTAAAAATACATGTGTGTATGTATGCAATATTTTATATATATTATATCTGTGTGTGTGTGCATATGTATCTCTCTCTCTCTGTATATATATATATATATATATATATATATATATATATATATATATATATATATATATATATATCATACATACATACACACACACACACACACACACACACGTACATGTGTGCGTGTTTCATTTATATATATATATATATATATATATATATATATTCACATATTTGTGTGTACGTGTCAGAAACCCAATCAAAAATTTAATTTTCAAATGGCAAATGATTACACAAAAATATTAAAACATTAGGCTATCAAAAATGAAACAAAATAGCATTTTTTGCAGGGGGAAGTCTTCCTGCAGCCTCCAACCATCATCATCATCATCATCATCTCCTTTCAGCTTATCCCAGTTAGGGGTCGTTACAGCAGAACAACGGTCCACAGAATAATTGGCAGTGGAGTTTTACAGTGTTGATTTGCCAGCCAGTGCCCAACCTTCCACAAAAGGCACACACATGCACACATTCACACCTAGGGCTAATTTAGAGTGTCCAATCCACCTACAGCATGTATTTGGGATGTGGGAGGAAACTGGAGCACCCGGAGGAAACCCACGTGACAACAGGGAAGACATGCAGACTCCACACAGAAGGCACCCCAGCCGAGAATTGAACTGGAGAACCTTTTGCTGTGAGGTGGCAATGCTAACTGCTGCACCACAAGGCCGCCCTGCACCCTCCAACCATACCACCTGCTAATTATATATACCAATGTAGTAAAGGCCCCAATCCCTTCCGCATTGCAATAAGTAATGCTGATATTCTTCAGTCAAAAGCCTCCTCCATTGATTGTGCTGGCATTCTGAATGTTTAATATTCTGAACATTCAGCCAAATGCCTGCTTCCATAGCACATATATAGATAGATAGACAGATAGGTATGTGTGTGTCTGTGTATGCAAATAATAAAGGCCTCTACTCTTTTTGATAACCGTTGTGGGATCTTTACATCTACCTAGGCTACCAAGAACTCAGGCAGATGGGACATCAGTCTGACAAAATAGGATTTAGTTCTGGTGTAAGGAAAGGTGCTACATGCTGATGTAATAATAACTCAGTAAAGATGTTTTCCAGAAATTTACTGTGCTCTGTATATTTCACAGACAATACAGCACTCCCATTGGAAACCATGCATAATGCAAAGTATTGGACAGTGGCAGTATAGGAACATGGACACCTGCATTTCCTACGTTTCTATGAGAAGCTGAGTTTCAGTCCATTTATGAGAAAATTTCATTTTGAAGGTTTGGTGGTTGGCATAATGGTTAAGGTGTTTACCTTACCGATATAAGGTGCAGGGTTTGAATCTCATATGTGATAACTGGCTAGGTTTAAAATGGCTCACAACAGAAGTTAGCCTAGTAGTAATCCATGAACCTATGAACAAAAAGCAGTAAAAGCTGCTGTTTTATCTTTATGAATTTAAGTGTGACATAGCAATGGGTTTAACACTACCACTTTAGTTACTTCAAACCATGGTACTTTAACTCTGACAAGTTGCAAACGAAAAAAATTATTTTTCAGATAAATGCATAGGATTTTACTTCCAGTGTAATTACATGTCAATGAAGGTATATTCCAGATCATTACTGTATTCTGCATACTCAGCAGAAGTTAAAGACTACATCCCCAGTTCCACATTGAAGGCATATAAACATCTGTATTGGGTACCAGTGTAAAGGGATTGATTCCTTGACCCCTGTTTAAAATTTATTAGGAAAATTTCAGGAAACTACCACTTGTCGTTGAAGGTTGTGCGTCAGGGCCAGCAACATGGCACATAAAAATTTACTGCCAATCATTAGCGGACCAGAGTTCCGCTGTGGCGACCCCTAACTGGGAAAAGCCAAAAGACACAACAACCACCACAGGGGACTAATCTACAAAATTAATTTCCTGCTATTCTATCTTTAGGGATGTTAACAGAGCTCAGTGCTGGCTCTGATGGTACTATTTTAGGTACTTCAAACCATTGCCTTTTAATGGGTATATGTTCAGCCATCAAACTCAAAAACATCAAACAGCATGTCTCATTGAACATGCTGTTCATAGAGTCATTCGAGTAAGACCGCATTACGGTAGGTATCAGGAAATTTGCCTTTTCCCCACTGTAGTGTGATCTCGGAGTTGGTATATATAATTAGCAGGGGGGGGGGGGTGTTTGCTGAACAGCATTTTCGATGTAATGCTGTTCTGAGATGTTTCTGTTCATTGGTCGAACACAGAACCCATTTTAATGGCACATTCCAAATAAAAACAATTTTGAATAAATATATATGATTTTTACTTCTGATTTAATGACAACTCAGGAAAGATGTATTACAGACAAATACTGTGCAGAAGTACAATAAAGCTCCCCAGTGGATATGATTTATCATGAAAATGTCAGAGTTTATTAGTGAATTCATATAACTCCTGCACTTCATTGTTAACTATGAGATGTAGTATTTCAATTCTTCTTTTAGACATTTTATGAAACTTTTAGAAATTAACAGAATTCTTGGCTATAAAATGCAGTGCCAGTGGTGCCAAATTTTGCATGCTCACCTTTGGTGCAGAAGGCTGTGGGTTCTCTTCCCACACCATACAGATCAAATACTGACACTGCAGTGCAGCACAAGGGGAGGGCTGCACTCATGAGTGTGCCAACGTTAGGATGACATGTTAAACTGAACCCCATATGCTTGAGTTAGTGGCAGCTCAGGTGGATGTAAAAGATCTCATGGTACCTATCGAAAAAAGAGTAAGGAAAGATCCTTGATGCCCCGGCCAGATTTCCACTAACAGTACACATACTACTTCAGGTGTCCACTGAAAAGAGGCTGATAGCTTAGTAGGACTAACATGATCAACAAAAGGGCAAATAAATACAAAAAATAAAATGCATCAAGTCTGCTCTTCTGCCATCAGAAATATTAGTCCTGCTCAGAAATATTAGTCCTGCTCAGTGCTGAAACTGTCCTCATTAGCTTTGCTACTTCAAATCATGGAATTTTATACATGTCAAGTGACAAGTTATAATATTTTTCTGGCAAAATATGTGTGACTTATTTTTGAAGTAACTATGTATATTTTGGACAGTAGTTTCATTTTTTTGTTTTAAGCAGAGGGCATAAAGAGAAGAAGTAGTAGTTAATATGAAACATTTAAAAATACATGTGTGTATGTATGCAATATTTTATATATATTATATCTGTGTGTGTGTGCATATGTACGTATATTTCTCTCTCTCTCTATATATATGTATATATATATATATATATATATAATGTGTATATATATATATATATATATATATATATATACACATATACACACACTAATGAAAACTGGGTACAATGTCAGACTGACACACTATATATGCTTCAAAGCACTACCTTTTACACATATCTGAAGCCATGTGTCATTTGTCTTGTAGCATAACAAACATGTTCAGGAATTATACTAGAATAGACTGACGCAAATGATTGGCATTTCACTGCATCTCAGGCCAGATACCCATGGCATTATATTGCTTCTGTCAGTATTTGGAATTTAGACCTTTCACTAAAATGCAGTAACACAAATGTTCCCTTGTATGGCGAAATGTTGCTGATTAACAACATGCTGTACATATATTCTGTACATTTGCTTCAACCTGCCTTTTGAACAGAGGTCATAAAGCTTGGGAGGAAAAACTGAGAAAGATGTTAAATTCTACTACCAGAAATCTTCTGAAACACTACATTTGGAACATTTGTATAAGGCTTTATGCTAATGCCATTGAGTGGCTATATGAAAAGTATAAGGAAATTATACTAGGATGCTCTGGCACACAATATACTCAAGATTCTCATTGTAGCCTCAAGAGATGTTACTGCATCTCAGTCACGATATACACAGCAGCATACTCCCTTTATTACATTTTGTTTAGACATTACCCTTTATTCAATTACAGAAATAATGCCTTATTTGCTGAAATATTCACAACTTTTATTATGTTTGTTATAATAATAAATTAGTGCACACATATTTTGGAAATTAGTTTCACACTATCTTTTGAGCAGAGGTCATATAGACTGCCAGTGAAACCAGATCAAAATGTGACAGAAGTCCTCTAAATCACGACATTCATTACCTGTACATTTAAAGCCATATGTCAGAACTTCTGTGCTGTTTTGTGATAAAAGTCTCAGGGAATTATAGTATGATAATTAGGAAAAAAATTAACTCACATCTGCTATTCTGCCATCATGAATTTCACAAGGATTTTACTGCATTTCAATCATGATTTACATGGCAAGACACTGCCTTTATTTGCACATGGAGTTTAAGCCTCATCCTACCTGTAGTAACAGTTTCATCATGATGTTATCTGGTATAATAACTATGTCTTTTTTTTTTTTTTACTTCTTATGTAATGAAAAAATAGTGCACAATAATTTGTAATATTAGTTTCTCCCTGCCTTTGTGAATGGTGAAAACCAACTACAATGTCAGACTGACATTGAAAATCTGAAACTCTGCCTTTGGTACCTGTGTATGAGGGGGTCTACTACTAAATTTCAGTGTTTCAAAGCTTAGAATTTCTTATGGTCGAGACAATAAGATCAAAGTTTTGAAACTTCAACATTTAAATAAAAAATAAAAAAATAAATATTTTTGTATGTTTTTGCAGGGGGCAAGCCACGGTGCACCTCCCACACCCCCATTTACTTAACTATACCAACTCTGAGATCGCACTACAGTGAGGACAACAGTAAATATACCATTCTGTGCTGTACAGCAATCTCCATTTAAATGGACGAAGTTTCAAAACTTTGATCTTGTGGTCTCAACCATAAGAAATTCGAAATTTTGAAATTTAGAAGTAGACCAGTATGAGGACATCCGCCATTTACCCCATTAAAATAAAAATGTTGGGTACAAAATACCCTTAAGACTGACTGACATTTTACCTTCATGGATTTTATTACATCTCAATACTGAATTACATGACAACAAATAGCCTTTGCCAGTGCTACTGAGTTTAGGAATTATCCTATATGCAGTAACAGAATTGCTACCTTTTCTGGTAATATATATATATATATATATATATATATATATATATATATATATATATATATATATATATATATACACACACATACACACACACACACACACACACACACACACACATATATACATAATATATTTCTGGTATAATGACAACTTAGTACGCTCATATTCTGGACATTAGTTTCATCCTGCATTTTGGGCAGGGGAGATGTAGCCCTCAGTGGAAACCAGACATCATGACACTCTATGAAACCAAAAGTCCTCTGAAACATTGCATTTTGTACCTGTGTAAGAGGTCACTTCTTTTATGACACTTAAGTCTGATACTCTACCCTCAAAGGTTTTACTGTACTTCAGACCTGATTTATATGGCAGCACAATACTCTTTTTGGTATACGCTGTTTTGCCCTCAGTCCCTATACAGTAATAGAAATGTTGCCTCTTCTGGTGAAAGGTTTAAGGTGTTTTACTTCTGATGTAACAACATACTAGTAACATTCTAAATTATAGACAGCATTCCATCATCTCAAGCAGAAGTTGAAAATTCACATCTAGTGGAAGCAGAAAATATCATGCATATTAGTGTGGCACAGTGGCTCTGTGAGCAGCATTGTTACCTTACAGCAAGATGTTCTCCAGTTCATTTCTCAGCTGGAATGGTTTCTCTGTGAAGTCTGAATGACTTCCTTGTATTCACTTGGATTTTCTAAAGGTACTCCAGTCTCCAGTCACATACCAAGGATAAGCAGAGGATGGACTGAGAAATCTAAATTGTGCATACAGTGTGTGGGGATATGGAAGAAAGGCCTGACAACCTACTTCTGTTCCCTAGTCTCCTGATAAACCATGGACAGTAGTGGCTGATCATAGTGTCGTGATGAAAGTTACATGCAATTTGACCACATGGAATACTGCAATCTTTGGAGCCTGGCACTTACTAATGGCACTGTAAGCATACAGGTGGATACTATCAATCCAGTGTTATATCCATGATACTATTTGACATTTTATAGCATTTTTGTACTACAAATCTGAATATACAATTATGAAGTGTAGTTAAGGTATGTTTTAGGTGTAGAGGTAGTCAGTCGTACAGTTGACTTTCTGAGTCCTAAGTCAGAGTTCCCAAATATCATTTTCTATTCTATAATAATAATATTTATGATTTTATGAATTATGTACTCTTCCCTGTAAGAAAAAAGTTAGACTGTGTAGATTTGGCATCACCTGAATCTGAAGACATTTGCATTAGAGAAACTGTGAAATTGTTGTAATAATAAGACACACAAAAGTAAAAGCATGAGTGGTATCTTCACTGTGTTTCTAAAACACAACAAAGAATAACTTCAGCTTCTTTTACACACATATTTCTTGACTGAAATATATTCTTTTGAAAGGGAACACTTTTAATAGTCATATACATAAAATTGCACAGTAATATACTTCAGCTTGTTGAGTCTAGAGACATACACCACCCTGAAATGAGCCATATCAAAGATAATTTAACAGAAACCATGTAACTAACCCTAGCTTTCTCTTAGCCTGCTCCTAAAAAGGAAGCAAGTTTTTTGTACCCTTCTGATGTCTCATTGAAAAGAAAGTGAAAAATGTAATAGCTATACAAGTTATTTCAACTTGTTGGTCTCAGACACACATATATATTGCCCCCTGAAAACTGTACCAATGATCATTCAGTAATAATAATCATGTAAATGCCATGTGGTTACACACAAAGTATGCCTCCTTACTCTAGCCCAAAATCTAGCCACGTTCTGTGTATATCTTAAATGTTTGCTTCTGATGAAACTGAAAGAACAATGACCATAGTACTGTTTTTCAACTTATTGCTGTCAGACACATTCACTGCCACCTCAACAAGCTATGTTTATTTCACAGTAGTCATGTAATTACTATTTGCTATCAGTCAAAGCTTGCTATCTCAAAAAAGACTGGTACTTTCTGTACACGGTCTTGATTTGGAAAAGCCACATATATATCTGGTGTTCTGTTAGTATCTGTCATAAAGAAGATACTGACAAATAAGCACCCATGGCATTGGAGGATAAACTCAATCTGCAACACAGATTACCTGTATTTGGTTACTGGCTCAGGTGAAGGAGAATGTAGTCTGGGTAGGATTGAACTGAGTGTTCATCATCAACTCTAGCTAGCTGTTTGAGGAACACTTCACAGGCGCTCTAGGTATAGCACCCACAGAAAGTGAGCCTAGCAAGTACTCACTGCTCAGCATGAATGAAAACTTCTGAGAGGATAGCATATATGTGGAAGTGAACATTTTCATCATGGAACAGAAGCAGTAGTGAAGCCTCAGCAAGGTGCTTCAGGAGTCAGATGATGCACAGGATAGGGGATAATCCAACTAACAAAAACAGTTCAGGTGGTGGTTCCAGTTAACTCTGGGCAGGACATGAATTAATCAGATGACTATCGCATTGCCCACTGAAAGATCCGGCATCGATAGACACCCAGAGCAAGGACTGAATGGGTTGTATGCTCTTACTATAATCAGCCAGGGTAATGAAAGTGCCATATCAGGGTAGGATAAATGAGTTAAATGTATGAAAGCACAGAAACCTATAGGCTGGTTAAGTCAATAAGGGAAAAAGTAAGAAACTGTCAAGGAAAAAAAATCCCTAAATACTGGAGCACCTGGTCCTTTCATCATCTATACTCAGATGCATAGAAATCCCCGAGTAGCTGCCTAGCTAATATAGTTACACGATATGGATTGGCTAGCCATGTTCTGTTACTGTGTGAGAGGGGATGAAGTGACTCATCTCACTACCAGTTTCAACCTTCTGTTCATTCCAAGTGAAATGATTAAAGTGCCAAAAAATAATTACACCAAGAGTCCTCAAGACTTTTTGGAATATTTTAAAACAAGTTTCATAATGATGTATTGCCCCACCCTTTTTTGTCACCACCTTCTCTGTTGGTATTCATGTCTGTGCTTTTCCATGTGCCTCTCCAACCTTCCTTTTACACTCCTTCCTCTATGCAGTTGAAGACTTATTACCATCCTGCCATTCCCTTCTTCTGGAAAAAAGAAAAATTAAAACGCTCTCATAAAAAATTCTCCCCTACCTTCATTTATCTCACCTTTATATTATCCTTCTGTGTATTCCTGTGGTTGTTATTCCCCTGTCTGACTGAGGTATCACCCATTTTCTCCCCAATTAAATAATGAACTTTTTTGCCAGTGCGCTGTGTCATGCTGCCCTTAGGTTGGCAGCATACAGTGTATGTGCCACCTTTCTGAGATGCTTCTTTGTCTGTATAAACATGCATAGTGTTAGGTATGCAGCTTTTGTGTATTGTAGGATGGTTACTAAAGGTAACACAAATGCATCTCATTCACAGCCTTGCCTGACTTCCTGCACCAATAAGTAGCCTTTCAACTTATCCATGCACAATCGGCACCAGGCTGCATTGCGCTGTGAAGACCATGCAGTTTCTCACTGTACAGCTGCATTACTAGTCTTTCTGAATATCACCACCTCCAGATATTCAACAGCTAGTAATTTTTTTTCTGATCATAACCTTCATGTATGCAAAGAACCTATGAAGTTTAGTAAGATAAATGAATTTGGTTAATTACATATTTATAAGCAGATATGACTGTACAGAATCAACAGTAGATAATGAATATAGAGCTGCAATTGTGAGCTTAGAAGTAATGTCATATCACCAGACATCTGTAAAGTATTTATATTTATTGTCCTCTCTTAGGTGCAACTATAGTCCTTTCTTTTAGCTAACTAGTCTGTGTAAGAGAAGACAAATGGTCCCACTGCTGTCCCTTGTGGCAGGACCCTCCAGATGGTGTCGGATTCAGATTATGAAATGGGTCTTATAATTCGAAAAGGTTCTGTCATTAATATAGTCTTTAAACCAAAAAGTGATGCATTAGAAAATCCACATTGAAGATGGCTTTTGAAGTAGGAATTTATGATTTATGATTTTAAAGACTCTTAAGATCAAGGGATATTGCACCTGCTTGTTGTATTAATAATAATACTCATGAAACTGGGTTTATCCACTACAGCAACGGATTAGTTTCTATGAACCCTAATTTCTCATTTAAACTCCCAAATAAATCTCTTAGCTTCTCCATGTTATCTTTAGTTTGTTTATGGCTACCACAAGAACATAGCCAGTATGAATCATTCAAGTCATGCAACACCTACAGAATTACATCTACATTGAAATAGACAGTAAGAACGTATGTAAATTATATCAACATTCATCTAAACAGTAAGAATGTGTGTAAGTGCGACTTACCTAACAGCAGTGAAAAGAACTAAGGTAACAATCAGGCAACAGAAAGAAATGCCACAGCCAATAAATGTCAGTGTCCTTAATGTCATCTCGTCTTCTGCATTTCTCTGTTTGGTGAGTGACAAAGATTTGCTTCAGTCCTGATATCAGCAATGGTGACTCACATATATTTTTAATTTTCATACCACTTTATTAATAACAAAATCATCTGTGTACATATCCATTTGAATAATACGTTTTGCTGAGCTAAAACTGTATCAGACATTCTGTACTCATTTTAGTCTATAGCATGATTTTGCAGATTTGTAAAACAGGGGGCTTCCGAAATGATGTCATGATAATCAGTAAATAAAAATATTATTTATTTTAAACAACTATGCATGCTGGTAGCTTTTAAACAGAACAGATTCCTGCTTTCTTTTGTAAATGCAAAGTCATTAGCAAGTCAATGCCCTAAAATACAGAGGCTGTAGCTAGAAAAAGAGAAATAAACCTTACAGGGAAACCAACAATCTAGAACTACATCAAAAATGGGCTACAAAGATACTACTATTTAAACTTCTCCTAGCAGTATTTCAAAATGGACTTTTGCAGAAGTGGAGCCCAAGACACATTTGCACCTCCTTTGTGCGACCCTCTTATATCCCTCAGTTCTTTCAGGTAAGCCTAAACAAATGATGCCTACTTTTGCAAAATTCCATTTTAGTCTGCTGCAGTGGATGCAGAAACGATACAAGATGGTCATTATTTTCAAATAAGATCAAAAATGATTGCCAGAAAGTATGCAGTGAAAATGGGAGATGGTTACATAGGATACGCTGGCAGATCACGCGCATTTACAAACCAAATAGGTTCTGCAAAGCATGTCCTCATGGGTTTTAGAAGGTGCTGTTTCCTCAATCCTCACATATCCCAAAACTATGCTTTAAGTTAAATGGCATTTTTCCAAATTGTTGATAGGTGCAGAACATGTGTGTGGGTGTATGTGTGCACACGCATTTACATCCTGTGATGGACTGGTATCCTGTTCAAGGAGAATTTCTATAATTTCTTCCCATTTAGTGTTATAAAAGGTGAGTGGATAGCAGTCAAAAGAAAAAATGACATACAACGACCCCCCATTAATATTCAAAAACATGCACGCTGATTGGTCAGCGTGCATGTTGTAAATCAGAGTTACAGTAATGGAAAAAGGTCTGGTCGCCCGGAATTTTTCCATTACTATAACTCTTTTTTTTTACAGCAACGGAGAACGCAAGATGTCCATTGCTTCACACTGTCTCACTATGTTAAAGGAGTTTAACATAGCGAGACAGCTTTAAAAAAAGCATCGGAGATTCTCCGTTGCTTTTTGTAAAGCTGTCTCATTATGTTAAACCCATATTAACATAGCGAAACAGTTTGTAAAAAACAACGGAGATCTTGCTTTCTCTGTTGCTTTTGTCCACAGCTCTGATGTACTGCATAGATATACGCATGCGCAGTACATCAGAACTGCCGCAGAATACCAGACAGCTGCGGAAGGGCAGCAGTTAGTCATTATACAATGCCATTATTTAAGAAAAGTAATTATTTTTTTTTCTTAAATAATGTCATTGCATTATAGCAATAACCCACTTCTGGGTGTGGGTAATGCTGGATTTACCCACGGCTGGCTTTGTTTGGCCACTCGGGCTTCGCCCTCATGACCAAACCACACCAACCATGGGTAAATCCAGCATTACCCACACCCAGGCGTGGGTTATTGCTATATTATCAGACATTATGTAGGAATTAAACTGCACTTAAACTATAGAATGAAGACTGATTTCAAGCAGCTAAAACTGTTGCACTTTTTTAGCTGTTGGTCATGTCCCAGTAGAGTTAGGACTACCTTACAAGGGCATACCTTTTCTTGTCAATGGAAACTTACAGAGACTGTGCAAAATTCAGTATGTAATACAAGAAAGACATACAGACCAAATAAAATTACAATGTGATTAAGAAGAAGCTACATGCTAGTGATATTCTGCCCAGTCAGTGAAGCAGCCGCAGATACCTGCAGCAGGAGAAGTCGGTGCAGGTTTGTGATTTGACTAGGTACTGGGGGGCTGGTCAGAAAGAAGAGCAACACAGAACAAATTGACAAATGTCATGTTCTAGGGGAGGAGAGGCAGCCGGCACTGGTATGCATGGGGTCCTACATGAAGACTGAGGACCCTAACTTCAAGTTGTGAAAATGTGAGAGCACTTCCATACATTTCTGAAAGAAGCAGCAAATATTCAGAAATCATTACAGATATTTTTTTTCTTGAACAAAACTACTTCCTATTCTTTGTGACTGTTAAATCATGCAGCTTTTTTCTTGGCTAATTTTTTCTGGCCTTCTGTGACCATTGCATAGTACTGGTGATGGGCTTTCTTGAGGGGATGTGTAAGCATCATGCAATGTTTGTTAACCTAAAAATAAGACCAGAGCAATCCTATGACAGCTGAATCGTCATGTACGGTAAGGGTCAGACCAGTCATCTGTGAGGTAAAGTGAACCATAGTGCACATGAAATAAGGGAAAACAAAGTTAGAAAGCAGTGTTATCTAAATAGCATACATACAGCTAGCCAGAACATTATCGGTCACAAACATCCCTCTAAACAAACTTTGTTCTTCACACTTTTAAAAACTGAACAGCAGGCAATTGAATTTTATCAATTACATTTTCAAAACATATCTCCTGTTTCCTCATCTGAGTGATGCTGGCTTGCTTCTTTAGTTTGGTCAATCAGAAAAAGCCTACCTGGTTTCAGGGATACATACTAAAGATAGACACAAACATACACTCTCACATGCCCTTTGATATTCCAAGGACTGTAACTCCAATCCTTGGAAATGAAAGTGCAAATGGTGGATTATAACTACTAATTCTGAGGTTGTGCCACCTACAGTACCTCCATTTCAGTGATCTCTGAGCTAGTATATATAAGGGTTTCCTAATGAGACGTTGACACTCGAAATGTCGAGTGCCAACATGCTGAAAAAAAAGACCAAAAGCACAGGAGACGAGCGAATCTCAAAGACTGCTCTTCTCTTTAAAACTTCTTTTTTGGTGGACAAGCCCCCCAATATTCCAAGAAATGGCATCTCAGACTTAGCATATATAAGTTTGTTATTTTGGCCATTCATAGTCTCCGTATCTCAGGACTTACTCTAGTGGGTCCCGACATTGCAAATGGTTACCATATGTAAATCCCAATCATATGACACAGCCCCAAGATTAGGGGTGGAAAGGATGAAATCCCTTTGTAAAAACAGCTTTAAAATGTTAACACTGAGTCTCAGAATTTACTATTTCTTGAATCTCAGTGCACTTTTTCTGCTTGTCAAGACTTGCAAAACTGGGTCTGATACACACAGGAAACAATGAAAGTGTGACAAATCAAGTTATTGCAGAGCTTTAAGAAAATAAGCTGCTAGTACATTTTGCCCTGTAGTCCTGCATTTGATTTCCTCAATCTCTGATTTGTTTAGAACAAATCTCTGAAAAGATGCATTTGTGACTAATATATTTATCTGTTCAAGAAATAAAATAATATTGAACAATAAAATGCAAGGAAAATAATACAGGAATTCATATTCCAAACTTACATCATATGATTAACATGATATAAACTAGTCATCAATTTACTTTACAATTAATCAAGCCAGTTAAGAACTTAATTACCATGTTTATATCTACTGCAAAACCTGTTATTGTCTAGAATTGTTTGCAAGAAAAAAGATAGAGGAATCAATAAGAGATCTAACTTTATAAGTGCTGATGACCACCTCCCAGCTCTCAGCTGACAACCAAATCTGATACAGGAGACAGCAGACCCCCTGCCCATTCTAAATGTTACAGTCTTGCATCAAGTATCTAAACTTGCAATGCAAGGCAAAGCATCCTAACACAGGCTTAACCCCCCACACCCCCAACATAACAGTGCAACACTACAAAATCATGCATATAGTGACAAAACGCACTGCAACATGGTCTTTCTCTTAGCACAAATTCTCCATCTCCCTTAAAAAAATATTCACCCATCCTGTTTTTTTTTTTTTTTTTTTTTGTATAAAGAGGTAACAATTCCAACCAAATATAGGAATGATTGGATAGCTGATGATCTATATGTGCACATTCACACACACTAATGAACTAACAGTCCATCCCTCTTGCCAAAAATAGCTTTCTGCATAAAAAGTCAGACTATCTAATCACTTTCACTGAGTCTGTGTCCACAACTACTACAAAGATATGCCTGAATTTATTATATGTGGTTTATTTCAAATACAAAGAAATACTTGAACACAGTCAGAGTTAATGGACATTGCTGTAAAAGCAGCACACTGCATTAATATGCAGAGTGTAAGAACAGCAGTACTAAATTGCATTAATACTAGGTCTGTGACATGAAAAACACAAAATACCCCAGGATACTTGCAATGTGTGAGGATTATTTTATTCTGTATCTTTTTAATCACTGATGCGCTATGAAATCAGATGGAATTCAAAATAAAAGAACTCCAATATAAGAACAAGGACAATGTGGTATTCACTGAAAAATACTACTTATCTATATTCTAAATCACATCCCTTGTTCATGGTTGCAATAGTAGCAAAGTGAACAGGTACAACATACTTTGCCATTTATAAAAGCAATCCCCAGCATACATATCTTGCAGGATAGCTAGGTATTCTAAGGGAAGTAGAAAGATACGTAATCTCAACAAAATCTCCAGCCTCTGCCCTGGGACCACCTCCCTGTAGGCCAGAGCTGATACTATACCTCTTCACTTGATTTCAGACTACATTAACTGACTCCTCTTAACCAGAGGAGTAATGCTTTTTTTTTTTTTTATTCTAGAATCCTTCTGAAATGCAGAGTTTTTCACTCTTGTCATAAAAAGTATATCAAACTCTAAGGAGGAGCCACATTTCCACTATTTGAATGTACACTCATTTCTTGTCAGTCACTACTCACATGATTTTGTCACAGAAAAAGATGAGAGTATAGAATGTCCAGAACACTGAAAGTTTCATCCTGTGACCCAGTTCCTCCTTTACCACTACAGGTCACTACACTCACCCATCATCAAGACTTCAAGATACATAAACTCCCCCAGTTGAAGCAGCTGCTGCTCCTTACTTGCAGAGGATAATCCACTCTCTACTGGAAGAATCCAGTGACCTCTAATTTAGAGGTGCCGACTTTCATTCCAGTTGCTTCATACTCAACAGCAAACCAGTCCATTGCATGCCAGACATGACAGTGACTGGAGTTCAAGAGGACAACACTATCTGCAAACAACAACTATGCCTCCAAAGCAGCTGCTCACCATACTTTGAGGGTGTCTTTACATTTAGTTTATGAAAGTCAGGTACAGGACCAGAGACAATACACAGTCTTGGTGAAGTTAATTGCCCAGTCTGAATGCATCTGACAGCATGCAGACACGCTGTTTCTCTACATGTCCTGTCCAGGTCCAAAACATGGACAGACCATACTGAAAACGACCATGCCCCCTCAAATATATGTGCAAGAACTAAGACTTGATCCAGCATTACACCGCTAGAATATAACTCACATTGGTCCTCGTGAATCAGCTATTAGATAAAGTCAGCTTTTCCACACACTGATGTTTTCTTTCCTGGGGAACTAATCATCATAATCCTAGTTTTTGGGAAACAGATACTCCCTCCTGTCCACCTGTTTGAATAGGGAGAACCTGTAGTGCCTAGATATCCTTCACTTTGACTAGTGATCATGCGATGCCTAGATACCCTTCACTGTGACCAGTGATCCTGCGGTGCCTAGATATCCTTCACTTTCACTAGTCATCCTGTGGTGCCTAGATACCCACCAATTTGACTAGTGATCCTGCGGTGCTTAGATACCGGTCACTTTGACCAGTGATCCTGCGGTGTTTAGATACTCTTCCTTTCACAAAAGATCCTGTGGTGCCTAGATACCCATCACTTTGACCAGTGATCCTGCAGTGCCTAGATACTCGTCACTCTGACCAGTAATCTTGCGGTGACTAGATACCCATCACTTTGACCAGTGATCCTGTGGTGACTAGATAGCCTGCACTTTCACAAGTGATCCTGCGGTGCTTAGATACCTTTCACTTTGACTAGTGATCCTGCAGTGCCTAGGTACCCTTCCCTTTGACTAGTGATCCTAGGGTGCCTAGATACCCATCACTTTGGCCAGTAATCCTGCAGTGCTTAGATACCCTTCACTTTGACCAGTGATCCTGTGGGTGCCTAGATACCCATCACTTTGACTAGTGATCTTGCGGTGCCTAGATACACATCACTTTGACTAGTGATCCTGCGGTGCCTAGGTACCCTTCACTTTGACTAGTGATCCTAGAGTGCCTAGATACCCATTACTTTGACCAGTGATCCTGCAGTGCCTAGATACCCTTCACTTTGACCAGTGATCCTATGGTGCCTAGATACCCTTCACTTTGACCAGTGATCCTGTGGTACATAGATACCTTTCACTTTGACTAGTGATCCTGCAGTGCCTATATACCCATCACTTTGACCAGTGAACCTGCGGTGCCTAGATATCCTTCACTTTCACAAGTGATCCTGTGGTGCTTAGATACCCATCAATTTGACTAGTGATCCTGTGGTGCCTAGGTACCCTTCACTTTGACTAGTGATCCTGGGATGCCTAGAAACCCATTACTTTGACAAGTGATCCTGCGGTGCCTAGATACCCATCACTTTGACTAGATATCCTGCAGTGTCTAGATACCCTTCACTTTGACCAGTGATCCTGCAGTGCCTAGATACCCTTCATTTTCACCAGTGATCCTGTGGTGCCTACAAACCCATCACTTTGACTAGTGATCATGCGATGCCTAGATACCCTTCACTTTGACCAGTGATCCTGCGGTGCCTAGATTCCCTTCACTTTGACTAGTGATCCTGCAGTGCCTAAATACCCATCACTTTGACCAGTGATCCTGCAGTGCCTAGATACCAAACACTTTAACCAGTGATCCTGCGGTGCCTAGATACTCATCACTTTGACTAGTGATCATGCAGTGCCTAGATACCCATCACTGAACAGTGATCATGCAGTGCCTAGATACCCTCCACTTTGACCAGAGATCCTGTGGTGCCTAGATACCCTCCACTTTGGCCAGTGATCCTGAGGTGACTAAATACCCATCACTTTGACCACTGAACCTGCAGTGCCTAGATACCCATCACTTTGAACAGTGATCCTGCAGTGCCTAGATACCCTCCACTTTGACCAGAGATCCTGTGGTGCCTAGATACCCTCCACTTTGGCCAGTGATCCTGAGGTGACTAAATACCCATCACTTTGACCACTGAACCTGCAGTGCCTAGATACCCTCCACTTTGAACAGTGATCCTGTGGTGCCTAGATACCCTCCACTTTGGCCAGTGATCCTGCGGTGCCTAAATACCCATCACTTTGACCACTGAACCTGCAGTGCCTAGATACCCATCACTTTGAACAGTGATCCTGTGGTGCCTAGATAACCATCACTTTGACCAGTGATCTTGCGGTGCCTAGACACCCTTCACTTTGACCAGTGATCTTGCGGTGCATAGATACCCATTACTTTGACTAGTGATCCTGCACTGCTTAGATACCTTTCACTTTGACTAGTTCATAGGTTCATAGGAAAGTACTCGGCTAAGGACTATAGAAGCCTAGCCAAAAAGGTACTCTGGCTTTCGCCACCCAAGAAGATTATTTTCCTGTGCCCCTGTCAAGCAGAGCCACAGAGGTGATCCCTGGAGTGAATTTCCTATTTACCATCCAATCATCAAGATTTTTTTTGAAGAGTGCTAATGAGGAACATTGTTTGATAAAGATAAGTAGTTTGTTCCAGAGTATGGGAAGTCTCTGGGACAGGAATTTATCCCTCCAGCATGTTCTGTTTATTGTGGTGACAAGGTTTAGGTCCCTAGATTGTGTAGCTTGGAGGGATTTGGATTTCTTTAAGAGGAGCATGTCCAACACCTCTAGGTTTGACATAGATTTGTATGTTAGGCAGAGATTGCCTCTGAGTAGGCTATATGTGACAGAGTAAAGCTGGAGTTTTTTGACACAGTCTACATAGGGCATCTGTTTGAGGCCAGTAATACTCTTTGTGAGGTATTTATGCAGCCTTTCCAATTGCTGTAGATGTCTTGTGAGGTACATATCAAAAGGGGTGTTGTACTCTATAATGTGTCTAATGAGTGACGAGTATAGGGGAACAATGACCTCTGTTTTTCCTGAATGAGAAACCTTTTGTGATAAGGTGTGCCAAGTAGAAGGATTTCCTGACTACTGTGGCAATGTGATTATCAAAGGAGAGACTACTGTCCACCTGTGTCCCAAAGTCTCTTATCAAACTTTCAGTGTTAAGTAGACTACCACAGCTCATGGGTACAGAGTTTTTACTAAAGAGGATGACAATGCACTTTTTGGCATTGAGCTTGAAGGCACGGCATTGACACCAGTCATCTGTCTTAGTGATCCTGCGGTGCCTAAATACTCATCACTTTCACTAGTGCTCCTGCGGTGCCTAGATACCCATCACTTTGACTAGTGATCCTGCAGTGCCTAGATACCAATCACTTTGAACAGTGATCCTGCGGTGCCTAGATACCCTCCACTTTGATCAGTGATCCTGAGGTGCCTAGATACCCATCACTTTGACTGATGATCCTGCAGTACCTAGATCCCCAACACTTTGCGCAGTGATCCTGTGGTGCCTAGATGCCCATCACTTTGACCAGTGATCCTGCTGTGCCTATTTACCCTTCACTTTGACCAGTGATCATGCGGTGCCTAGATACCCATCACTTTGATAAGTGATCCTGCGATGCCTAGAGCCCTATCACTTTGAACAGTGATCCTGTGGTGGCTAGATACACATTACTTTGACCAGTGATCCTGCGGTGCCTAGATTCCCATCACTTTGAGCAGTGATCCTGCAGTGCCTAGATACCCATCACCTTGACTAGTAATCCTGCGGTGCCTAGATACCCATCAGTTTGAACAGTGATCCTGCGGTTCCTAGATACCCTTCACTTTGACCAGAGGACCTGCAGTGCCTAGATACCCATCACTTTCACCAGTGATCCTGCGGTGCCTACATATCCATCACTTTGACTAGTGATCCTGCGGTGCTTAGATACCCATCACTTTGACCAGTGATCCTGAGGTGCATAGATTCCCATCACTTTGACCAGTGATCCTGCGGTGTCTAGATACACTTCACTTTGACCAGCATGTGATAAAATGTAACATTGATCATTTGTGCCCAGGAAGTTAAAACTCATTTAAATGTTTCTCAGTTACATGTTACGCCCCCACTACCTCTACATTTATAGTAATCATAGCCACACCCACAGCTCACCCTCACATCACCTCCACCAATCACAGCTCCTCAAGTCATATCACATTAAACCACACCAACTTGCTCCACACAAAATACTCCCAATCACTCTCATTCCCACTAGGCATTTTTTGCATCACCCACACTACTTCCCCATCCACATATAGTGCAACCCTATAATTCCTATTCAGACCCCCCACCTAGAAACAACATAAACTTTATAACCATGACTATCACACAACTAAATCTAGTCTGTCTTCTCATAATTCTTTACAACACCACAAGTTATCACTCTAGCAATATCCCTAAACTTAGTAGCACAACACTGCATTATGCACTCTCATACGCAGACACCACACATTATAATAATATCTGCCCACACTTATTCAAGAACTATATTAATGGACCAATTCAGAACTAAACACATATGATCTCATTCCTACTCCAAAAAAAAACACAATACTTTCTCACACTCCTCACCAAACTCCAACATCTGTATAACCAATTTAACTCCAGGCTCACCATAAGTGGGGATATCCACCCCAACCCAGGCCCAAATCCATCCTGTTCAACACAAACTGCTCCAACACAAATGTCAGAACATAACACCCCCACTTTCTTCATCCCTGGGCAAATCAACAACAGCAGCAAAACCAACCATCTTTTAATGCTAAATATTAATATTAGAAGTATCAAAAATAAAATACCTGAACTCCAGGCCACAATAGTACACTACTCCCCAGACATAGTTGCTTTAACAGAAACCTGGCTAAATAAAAACATAGCTAACTCAGAAGTTCTCCCTACCGGCTACAATATCATTGGACAAGACAAACCACTTCGTAAAGGGGGTGGAACTGCCTTACTCTACAAGTCCAACTTAACTGTCCATCAATTACCAAACTCCTACCCCTCCCCCAATAATTGGGACATACTTATCTCACAACTTCAATTTCACCGTAAAAAAGGTCATCACCACAATTGTGATCTATATTCCACCTGGTAATACACCTGCTAGCCTTGAAGACTTCTTATCCTGGTGTTCTTCCACATACTCACAAGAAACCCTTATTCTGGGGGACTTCAACCTAGATTGGTTCACCTGTATATCAGAACCACCAAGTAATCTAATAAATCTCCATGGCTACCAGCAGCTAGTCCAAATTCCAACTAGGTGTGATAAAAAATCTAAAAGGGAATCCATCCTTGACTGGGTCCTAACTAGCAACCCCACATTGTACCCTCACACAGGCAGTCTCC
The DNA here is from genome assembly GCF_019279795.1 of Protopterus annectens. Classification (NCBI taxonomy): domain Eukaryota; kingdom Metazoa; phylum Chordata; order Ceratodontiformes; family Protopteridae; genus Protopterus; species Protopterus annectens. The sequence continues at coordinate 397,236,799 of NC_056750.1, forward strand.
CAGACACCTTAAGTGACCACAACATAATATACTTTATACGTAGTAGAACAAGCATATGCAAAACCACTAACTATATATCCACTAGAAACACAAAAAGATTCTCTCCTGAGGTCCTCAACACTTTACTGTGTAACTGTGACTGGACCCCTCTAAAAACCCTCCCACTTGACCAGGCTATAGCATATTTCAACAAAACATTTCTACAACACCTAGACACTGTCACTTCATTACGCAAAATCAAGGTTAGAACCTCTACAAACCCCTGGCTCAGTAAAGAAACCAAACAAATCCTCAAGTCCAGAGAGACTGCCTGGCGTTACTATCAAAAAAACAAAGAAACACAAAGCCTAACTAAGTACCAAGAACTGCGCAACCGAGCAAAAAAATGCATTAGGCTGGACAAAAAATCCTACTACACAACATTACAAACTAAATACCAACACAATCCGCAAAAATTTTGGAAAAATGTAAACCAGCTACTAAAATCCACCCAAAAGGCTACCCCCAAACCAACCACCCCTGACACTAAAGTTCCCATCGAAACACAATTCAACTCCCACTTTGTGAACTCAATTCTATCCTTAGTATCACAGGACAGTTCCTTCCTCACTACCCCCCCCCCCCAACACAAATAACAATAATACAAGCTTTACCCTCAAAACACTTTCCACCACTTCAATCAAAAGCATGCTCTCCAAACTAAAAATCTCATCAACAGCAGCCGACCTACTCCCCAGCTATTTCTTGAAACTCACAGCAGATGCTATTGCTATCCCAGTCTCCACTCTCATAAACAGATCAATTGTTGAAAACTATGTGCCCAAACTCTGGAAAATATCCTATGTTACACCCATACATAAAGGCGGGACCTCCACTGAACTTAATAACTACAGACCCATTGCTTTACTCTCCCCCCTGGCCAAAATCCTAGAAAAATGCATCCATACCCAGATGCTAAACTATCTCCTAGACAGCAACATCCTGTCACCTACTCAGCATGGTTTCAGACCTGCCTATAGTACCACTACAGCTCTCCTCTGCTTCACAGACACAGTAAACCGTCTCAAAAATGAAGGCCTGCAAGTGTCAACTCTTTTTTTGGATATGTCCAAAGCATTTGACATGGTCTCACACCAAATCCTGCTAAACAAACTAAACCAATATCATCTATCTAATTCCACTCTTACCTGGTTCCAAAGCTACTTAACTGACAGGTACCAAGCTGTGAAATGGGAAAATTCTCTCTCTCCTCAGCTGCCCATAACTATAGGAGTCCCACAGGGTTCTGTCTTAGGACCACTACTATTCACAGTCTTCACAAATGACCTCCACACCTCCACACAGCATGCATCTATAATTCAGTATGCAGATGACACTACCTTAATCTGTGCTGCACAAAACATTCCCACCCTCCTGCAAACAACTCAACTAGCATTCTCGGACGTTGAAAACTACCTTACCAAAGCCCAACTTATCCTCAATCCAAAGAAAACTCAGCTTATGATTATAACCAGTTCTAACAAAAACACTAAAAGTCAATTCACTATCTACTCCACTAATGCTACTCCAATTGCTCCAGTGGCACAGGCTAAGCTATTGGGAATAACCATAGACTCCCACCTAAAATTTGATAGTCATTTGAACTTAACTATTAAAAAAGTACATGCCAAACTGGGGTCACTCTACCGTATCAAACCATTTCTTACCAACAACACAAGATCAGCCATTGCTCGCTCCCAACTTCTATCCACCCTACTCTGCACATCTCCCATTCTGACTAATCTCAACAAAACTGAACTAAGCAAAATGGAAGCTTGCTATAACAGAATTGTCTGCTTTGCTGCAAATTGCTCATATAGAACTCATCACTGTACTGCTTTGAGACAGTTCCACTGGCTTGAACTGCCCAACCTCCTAACCTACAATCAGCTCTGCCTCTGTAATTCTATCTATTACCTCCCCAATAAGTGTCCTTCCCTCAAAAACCTAGTACAACATCACTCAGCCAAAAGGCCTCTTAGATCATCAAGCAAACTACTACTAGAAGTCACCAACAGTTACAATAGCTCTGGAGATGCACTATATAGTAGTTCAGAGGCTAAAAAATGGAACTCTGTCCCCACTAGCATTCAAAACACATCATCCAAAGCCTCCTTTAAAGACCTCATCAGGCAACATCTCAAGCAAAGTTGGCAGTGCCATGATTGCTCCCCAGGCTAGTGAAAGCGGATAACATATACATACTAAATCTAGAGCAATTGATAATAGTTTTTCAATCTTACTCACAAACACTGGCTAATCTACAATGTATGTACTGTACCTGTGTACTATGTATGTATTCTACCTACATTCCAAAGTTCAGCCGTACACCACAAATCTATTACTTACCTTTATTTTTAAAATTAATATTTTTTTGATTGTTCTCTCCGCTGTAACTGTTTGTGCCGCATACCACTGTAAAAACATGTCTCTTGTAATTTGTGTGTATACTGATCATGTCTAAATAACTAAATGTGTCTGTAATTTTTCTTTGTGGAGCTTTTCTCCCCGGGCCTCTGCTGAAAAAGGGCCTTTTCGGCTCAGTCAGACACCCCCGGTTAACAAATGTAAAATAAAATAAAATAAAATAAATAAATAAAATAAAATGTAGGAACCCCAACATAACTATGTCAACCCAATAACATTTGTTAACTTCAGCATTTGCATAGTGATCTTGTCCACTATTTCAGCCTTGCCAGACTTAGCCATTAAATATAATAATGATGTTTTCTCCTGAAAAGGAACCATTCCTACCAGCAGGTTTAGTTTTCAGAGCAAGGCTGCATGTTTATATTCTTCAGTAGATCACCATACTGCTCCTTCAATGTCCCAATAATGTCTACAGGTCAAGGTTAGTGTTTCTCCAGGCTTACTGAAAACAGCGCAGTTACTTTTTTCCCATCCACCCCTCCACCCCCCCCCAGTTCACAAGACAATTGGTCTGAATATCACCAAACACCTCCAGCAGTTAGTCGTTTGCTTCAGTAACACCCATAGCTGATGTCTTCCTTGCCTGTCATTGCTCATTATAAATATCTCTGATCCCCCACTTTCCAACAAAGACCATTTTTAATAACTTGGTGTCTTCCCTCATCATCAGTGATTAAACAGGTCATAAGTTTACTCTTATAATAAACATTTACCACCTTTTGGTCTTAAGCTTCTTGTGTATTATATCACTTTCCACAGTCTTGATATATATATAAAATATATAATATGGGTTATTAGTGAATTGGGTTGGTGGTCTTAGTAGGTTATTAATTTACCAGTCCCAGGATTATATGTGACCTCATATTTAAAAATGACATTTGTAAGTTCTTTATTGTATTTATTTGGTTCAAATGAGCTGTCTAAGTAAATTAGCTGTATATGGTTATGTAAATATGAGTATATGTATGATGGTTGTATTTTGGTTTACTTTAATGTACACGTTTATAGGTGGTTGTCTCTTTAATAGTGAGATGATTTAAACTGGACATACATGCGTTATGTATCACACTGATGACGCTTTTGTAAGCGAAACCAGTCCGTGGGGCAGACTGTGTGGCAATTTATTGCTTATACACTTGTTGCCTTCCTTTATTTGAGTGCTGGAAGTGGTTTTGGTATCTGTATTTTTGGATTTATTCAGCGCACTGTTGCTGGATACGTGCACCGCCGTTTTGGGGACTATATATATATATATATATATATATATATATATATATATATATATATATATATATATATATACACACACACACACACACACACACACATATACATACATACACACATACATACATACATATACACACACATTTTATATATATATATATATATATATATATATATATAGATAGATAGATATATATATACACACACACACACAGCACCCAACTGAATAATTCTTCAGTTTAAAGAATGGGGAAGGACAAACTCCACAACGTACTTCTCAATCTCTTAGACCAAGAAATCTGGACAAAGATATAAATAAAAGTGGGACAAAGGCTCAAAAAAATGGACAGTTTTTAACTGTTGCCCTTACAAACTTATAAAGTTGATAGAATAACAGGTTTTGCAGTAGCATTAATTTACTGAAGGGTGTGAAGTCTGAAACTCAAATGCCTGGCATTATTTTCTAGCTTTAGTCTTTAATGATTTGCCACTAATTTGCCAGAAAAATGCAATTTTATTAAAAACAGACCAAAATCTGAGGCAAAAATCTGTACATGCTGTGAAAATCTGTACTGTTGAGAGGTATTCTCCACAACATACAAGCAAGTTTTCCCTCTGTAAAAACAGGGTGCTGATTCCATCATAATGCATAAAGATTTTAAAGCTTTTTTGAAGGGAAAATTACAATATAAAAGCAATTTTGTAAAATATTCTTTTAAATCCATTCCACCATAGCAGTCAGTAGTCTTTACAATCATATCCACATGTAAATATGCATGTATATGTATTTTCACAAAAAATAATCACATAATTAACACTAAACATAAAATACAAAACAGCAATACTGACATCTAGTGATCAGATGACAACATTACAACCTCTTACAAGCAAGACTAAATTCATATCTCTTAGCATGTAACAATACATTTCTTTCATATAATTTAATTTAATCTAACATCATATACTATCCCAATGTAATAATCCATTTTTTCTTTACCATGTAAAATATATAATTGACTGTTCTTATTTGGTGAACAAGAATTTACCTTATCAATACCTACAAAACTAAATTCTGCTCATTTGCTTTCAAAATAATGTTGAAGCAGAGCACTCCTTTTTTTAGAAATCACTTAAATTAAGTGAAATATGTTGTTTAAATGGACGTGAAAATTCATCTACATATAACACACCACATTTGCATATACCTAAATAAATCTTTAAAGGCTCCTTAGTTAAATATCAGAAAAAGTAGGTGACATTTTCAACCATGGATAGGATTCTAAAGCTGAGACTGTTCAGTCTGATACAAAATATATTCCAGGTGAAAAATCAGTAACAACATCTTCTTACAATTACTCAATTAAAATAACTTTGAATAAGAATGATTCAACATATATATATGCATTTCTGTATCGTAAATAGCAAGTCAAAAATAATAATAATTCTATCCAGTAGAAGCTCTTTCCCTTTTAAAGGGAGTTTCTTATAAATATAAACATACTACTGACTTTTTTTTTTGTTACTTATTACCTGCAGTGAAAAATTGTTTTAAAATCTATATAAAAATATTCCTTTCTACCAAATAGCTGATCTTGGTCTTCAAATCTGACAAAAATATGAAATGTAAACACATACAATGATGGAAAATAATATGCATCTATGTTCATACGTGCACACATAGCACAGTATCTACACCTGTATTCCCTTTAATATGTTGTTTTTATAGAAAAACATACATAACAAATGTGTGTGCATGTGTGAATATAAAGCTAGACCTGGACTTAGACAATTTCAGGTAAGTGAGAAACAAGTATTCAAGTTTTACTTCAGATGCAACTTCCTTATGTATACATATTCCTTCAGATGAGGATATTTTATTTTTAAGGAAATATCTTACATCTTATTCCAAAATACCCAGTTCTGATATTAATGCTCTATGCATTTTGATGAAATTAGCTTGGATAACTTTTTTTATTTTTAATGGCAATTTTTATCAAGTACAGGGTACAGTTATGAAGGCAACAGGTGTCCCACCTTTTGTTTATCTTGTTCTTCATTGGTGGAAACAACATTTGCCCAATGTACCTTTGTTTAACCAATTAATCTTTTACAAAGGGTACACTGACTTTTTTAAACATCAACCTTAATATTATTTTTCTTAAGCTCACCAAAGTGATGAAAGGATCTAAAGTATAATATTTAGTTATAATTATTGGGCAAGATATATTTGAAAGGAAGTTTGAAAATTTAGCTTACAGTTTTGTAAGTAAATATTTACATTATACTTCTTTTACTAAAATAACATTCCTTGTAGACAGTTTATTGGGCCTTCTAGGCTTAAACCAGGTTAGATGGTTTAGAATTAAATTTTACTGTTAACTTATTTGTGGAAAGCAGTTCTATATTTTTTGACAGTACAGTTATAGAAGTTTTATCTAAGAGAGAAGATTTTTACTCCTATTTTAGGAAAGAATAGAATAAAAACAAAAGAGTTTATGGCAGCTGAGACTTCAAGCCGACAAAAAAAGTCTTGGAATAAATGTGATCATAAATATAAAATATTTTTTGAAAGCAAAGCCACTAGAAAAACTATAAGTCGATAGCATATATGAAGTTAGATTTTAACTGTATTGTGATTTACTGTTTTTTTATGTAATTTAATATATTTGTTTAACAACATGCATCACATGTTACGTCACTTGATTAACTGATAAATGCAAGGTGTCATATGTGTTTTAGGATGAAAGTGTTTAGATTAATAAAATGCTAAGGTATTTTTTTTTTTATTATTATTATTATTATTATCAGCTTCCTTATCTGCTGCCATGCTTCTTTGGTGTTGGTTTGTATGTGTGATTACTTAGGATTAATAAATAATCTGCTATCAGAGGGACATGCTTCAAAGACCCAGCCTGCAATTCACAAATACCTGATTATAACTCTTTGGACTCAGTCCAGCACCATGAACAAGGATGACATACACATTTTTACAAGTAATTCTTTCAAAATAAACATTACAAACTGTTATTTTTTAACTTGTTTATCATTCTTATGCCATGTCACCTCAAGAACAGGATCACTTCCTTGGAAAACTAATAACTCTCTCCATAATGGAAAATGTGTCCCTCCTCATTGAGCTCATCCATCCCTCCACTGACTGGTAGAAGCGTGTCTCAGCCAATAATCAGCAATAAAAAAAATATCAGACTGCATAAACTAACAGTCTTAAACAAATGTAAAAATCCAGCAAAGGAAAAATATATTAACTCTTAAATATGACATATTTCCCAGGCAATAGTGTTACTCCACATCCTTTTCACTCAAGTAGGAACCAAATGACTACATGGGCATCTGCAAGTTCCAACATGAGAGTTAAATCAGCAAGTTCTTCAAAGCCCAGTAGGCTTTGAATTTGTTAACCAAAGTTATGATCCTGTGTGTCTGTGTAAACGCGAGTGCACGTTTGTGCTTGTGTGTGTGTGTGTGTGTGTGTGTGTGTGTGTGTGTGTGCATACACACACACAAACCCACACACAGTCACATTTATATAGAGAGACACATATGTATACTATAGATAAACTTTAAGAACTATATATACACATTTCTGGATGTCTGAATGTAAGACTATAGTAAACACAGTCTGTACTGATGATGATAAATAATGGTCTTAACATTTTGTATGCTTGAAAGCACAAAAATTTTATAATCTCATGACTAAATTGAGAAGCAAAACAGCAACATCTGTTCTCCAATCTGGTGCTCCTCACCTCTCCTCTAAACAGCACCAAGTCTTCTTTATACTCCTCAGTTCTACATTGATGGGTAAGAAAAATGGAATTCAAATTCACGCTTCTGTTGCACTACCAATAGATCGGCATCTACCATTCCCACCCCCTTAACACCCTGTGCTCATGCTGGCTGCCAATTTGCCCCACCCAATAATTAAATATATGATGATGAACAAAAGGGATGTATTTTCTGCATAAAAAATATTTGTTTTATAATATATCTTTGAACTTCATTTTGTTATACTACACAGAAACACAAACTCTAAGGTAAACATAATGAAAGGCAAAAAAAAGTAAATGGTGTTTTGCAGAAGGACTCATCATCCCATGTTCTGTTCGCTGGTGGTGTAAAGAACAACTTACTGGGCTTCTGAAGGGCAAACTGTATAAAAACATTAATATATTTGAAGGACCACTAAACTGCAATAAAACAGACAAGAGTCAATGAGTCACAAGCAGCAATAATTCAGGCACAGTGACAGTGGTACAGCTTTACAAACACAGCTTCACAAGTACTGGGAAGCAGCATTGTGATCTGCTAAGCACGGGTCAGGAAAGCTTATCTACAAAAGTGTAACATTTCTAAAAATCTAGTTAACATTAAAACTAAGCAAAAAAAAAAAAATCCCCCGACAGAGAATGAAGCAGTTTTTTTTTGTCATGTTTCTTACTACTGCTTAAAGCTAAAGAGCTTCATTTTGGAGTACAGCTCAAAAACGGTCACCTTAAAGTCTAGACTGCTTGATGTTATGGGAGAATATAACCAGTAAAGTACAGATACAGTAAATAAATTATTGTGGTCAATGTTTTACAGAAATGTATAAGAGATTCAAACCAGCAAACAGAGTAAGAAGAAAGAGCAAACAAAAACTGCTAGAAAATGGGGTAGGCAGACTGAAGCACATTATTGCAATATCTCCAATCAATACAATGGGCAGCTGTACTCTAGATTCATGATATAATTAAAACAAATATTTAATATCACAGAAACTCCAGCATTTGTGAGGTATCCGGACTGGCTGAGGAAAGAATCACCTTGAAGCAGATGGGTTTTGTAAAAGGTACTCAACTGTATTTGAGAAAACTATTTGAAATATATAGTAAGCTAGACAGCCATTTTGCTTTGACTGAAAAGTAGGAATGTAATTGAAATGTAGAGGATCATTTGCAGAAGAAAAGAGCCTCAGTTAATATATTGCAAAAAAGAAAGATCACCAAGTCAGTATAATCACGTAACTTGGATTCATTTAAGGAAGTCAGGAAAATGGCAGACTCAGATGAAGTCAGGAAAGATATGGTCAAAATGTTGGGTGCAAAAGGGAAAAATAACTGGAGCATACTCATCATAATATGAAGAGATAGAGAAAGAGAGATAGAATATAGACATAAAGAATAAGCATTCTAGTGCTGGTGCACAAGAACAAAGGAGACATTCACGATTGTGTTCACTATGCAGATATCAGACTCCTGTCAAAGGAGACATTCACAATTGTGTTCACTATGCAGATATCAGACTCCTGTCAAAGGAGACATTCACGATTGTGTTCACTATGCAGATATCAGACTCCTGTCAAAGGAGACATTCACAATTGTGTTCACTATGCAGATATCAGACTCCTGTCAAAGGAGACATTCACAATTGTGTTCACTATACAGATATCAGACTCCTGTCAAAGGAGACATTCACAATTGTGTTCACTATGCAGATATCAGACTCCTGTCAAAGGAGACATTCACAATTGTGTTCACTATGCAGATATCAGACTCCTGTCAAAGGAGACATTCACAATTGTGTTCACTATACAGATATCAGACTCCTGTCAAAGGAGACATTCACGATTGTGTTCACTATGCAGATATCAGACTCCTGTCAAAGGAGACATTCACAATTGTGTTCACTATACAGATATCAGACTCCTGTCAAAGGAGACATTCACAATTGTGTTCACTATGCAGATATCAGACTCCTGTCAAAGGAGACATTCACAATTGTGTTCACTATACAGATATCAGACTCCTGTCACCTGCATGAAAGCTCTGGAGAGTGTGATTGACAAATGAATACTCAGTATAGTAGAAAGTAAGATGGGAGATGAGCAGTTCCGATTCAGATCAGGATGCAGCACAAGTGACCCGATGTTTGCAGTGAGACACATAGTGGAGGAGAAGCTGTGTATTCCTAGACTTGGAGAAAGCATTTGAAAAGATTCAACGAAATCTGGTTTGAGCGGTCCTGCAATGCTTTAAAGTTCTATAAACAATGACAGAATTAGTGCAGGACTGCAGGCATCATCTAAGATCCCAGTAATACAAGCCCAAACACTGTTTTGACTCACACAGGGGCATCTAGTAGTATATCTGAGCCTACTCCTGTTCATACTATTGATGACTAAATTAGCAAAGATCAGAGATGATATGGCACTACAAGCAGCCTATGAACAAGAACTGTAGCAAATGATAGGGGACGGAAATGCAAATCTGAAGGCACATGAAATGAAAAGTACAGTTGTGTACACTTACCATAAATGTAGATGTTTGAGTGTATTCACTGTTGCAGTCATTACATTTGGGTAATCTGCTGACAGGTTGCCCTCAGTTGGCCTGAATAACAAAGTCTTGGGTCCTACGTCGGTTGCTGTCTCCTCTTCCATGATGTTAGGTCGTCAGGGGTATAAAACATGCAGCCAATGCCATTTTATTGGGTTTTTCTTGCCCCAGATGTCAGGTGCCCCCCAAATGGGAAGCAAAAATATATATATAAATAAAGAGTAAATATATAAATGCACTTTTAGAAACATAAACTTTACCTTCAACTAAAAGCAAATACACCACAAAGGCTTTTGTGTATAGTGAAGGAAAGGAAAGGTATAGAAAGGGGGATGGTGGGTGGGTAACCCAGACTGCAACAGTGAATACACTCGAACATCTACATTTATGGTAAGTGCAAACAACTGTACTATGTTCTTCGTGTTTCACTGTTGCAGTCATTACATTTGGGTAGAATCCCAAAGCTATGGATGGGAGGATGGAACTATACAGCATTAGGAGCAGCTATAAGGCCCTGCAGAACTGCAGTATCAAAGCCTGCCCTGGATTTGGAGAAGAGAGGCAAATGATAATGCTTTGTGAAGGTATGAACCGAGCTCCAAGTAGCAGCTTCTAGAATGTCTTTGGTTGGAACTCCTCTGAGAAAAGCTGCTGAGGTAGAGGCAGCCCTGGTGGAATGTGACCTGTTCCCCTTGGGTACAGGTTTACCATGGTGCAAGTAGCAGAAATGAATCCAGTGGCTTATCCACTTAGAAATAGTCTGCTTTGATATAGCCTTCCCCTCTGATCCTGCAGCAAATGCCACCAGTAGTTGCTCAGACTTTTAGAAATTTGGTCCTGTTTAAGTAGAATCTTAGTTCTCTGTGTACATCCAATGAATGCAGAATCCACTCCCCCTTGTTCTGCGGATTTGGGTAAAAAGTTGGCAGGTGAATTGTTTGGTTAAGAGCCACACTGGATACCACCTTAGGCATAAAAGAAGGATTGGTCCTGAGGGACACTCTGTCCGGGTAAAATGTAATAAAAGGCTCCACAGCCATGAGAGCCTGTAGTTCTGAAACCCTTCTTGCTGAAGTGATTGCCAATAGGAAAGCTGTTTTCCAAGATAAAAAAATTATATCTGCTGTAGCTGCTGGTTCAAAAGGAGTCAGGGTGAGTTTTTCCAGCACAAAACTGAGGTCCCATGCAGGAGTTTGTGATCTACTGGGACGCCTTAAATATTTGGCCTCTTTAAGATACTGTTTAAGCAGAGGATGAGGAAAAGAGGGGAGGCTCCGTGTTGTAATGGGCCGAGATGGCAGAGGCATGGATTTTTATTGAAGAAAAAGATAGGCCCCTGTCAAGCATCTCAATCAAATATTGTAAAATCTGGGGGATATTTGGCTTTGCTGTGCCCGTTCCCTGTGCTTGGTTCTAAGCACAGAATCTCTTCCATTTATCAGCATAAGATTTTCTAGTACTAGGCCTTCTGGCTTCCAAAATGACACCCATCACAGATTTACTGAGAGGTGTTGTTTGAATAATTAAAGGATCAGCCATGCTGCAAGGTTCAGAGTTTGGAGCTGTGTGTGCAGAATTTGATTGTTCTACTGAGACAGTAGATGAGATATTTGAGACAAGTACCAAGGAGGGATTTGAGACTTATTCCTTAGAATTGGGTACCAGTGCTGGCGAGGCCAGTCTGGAGCAATTAGGATAATATTTGGTTTTTCCTGTCTGACCTTTAGTAAGACCTTGGATAGAAGAGGCAGAGGGAGGGAAGGCATAGACTGATAGGTTTTTCCAACTGAAGGATAGGGCATCCACTTTCCATGCTAGTCTGTGATAAGTCCTTGTGCAGAATTTGTCCAGTTGAAAACTATGTCTGGGCTCCCCTATTTCTGTGCTACCATGCTGTAGATTTGTGGATCCAGATTCCACTCGTGCGGGTCCATAAGATTTCTGCTTAGGTCGTCTGCCAGAGTATTTTGTTTTCCTGGCAGGAATTGAGCTTGAAGATGTACTTGGTAAGTCAAAGCTGTGTTCCACAATGCCATGGCTAGTCTGCAAAGGGGGTAGGAATGTGTACCCCCCTGCTTATGTACCACATAATCGTGGTGTTATCCATCTTTATCAGTAGTTGTCCTGGATGAAGTAAGTCCTTGAAGGCTGTCAGAGCATTCTGAACAGCTAGCATCTCTTTCTGGTTGATATGCAGATGCATTTGTTTTGGACTCCATTTGCCCTGAATGCATCTCCCCTGCCAGGTGGGCCCCCCAAGCATAGTCTGATGCGTCTGTAGTTACGGTTTGGGTGGCAGGGGGTAGAGTGAATGACAGTGCCTTGTTTTGGTGACATGTCTCTGCCCACCAAAGAAACTCCTGCTGAAGGCAGGGAATGAGAGGAATCATTGTTTCCAGACTGTGACAATGTTGACTCCATAAACTTTTTAGGTACCATTGGTTTCCTCATATGCAGTCTTGCATATGGAATTAGTAGAATGCAAGATGCCATGAACCCCAAAGCCTGCAGAATTTGTCTTGCAGATAACTGGGTTTTTGTTGCCATCTGGATGAAGTATGTTGTCAGTTGCCTTTGTTTGTCTGGCATAAGGTAAGCCATCTGGGCAGTTGTATTCAAGCTTGCACCCAGGAATGTAATTATTTGAGAGGGTACCAGATGGGGAGTCACTAACCAAGCATTCCTGCCCAGCATAGGCAGTAGCTGTTGTAAAGTCAGCATTTTGAATTTTGGAATGTCCAGGAACATGTTCAAAATCGATAAGTCCAGTATTGGATGCAGGCATTGTCTTTTTTGGGTACCAGGAAAGGTCTTGAATAAAAACCTTGTCCTTCGTCCTTTTTCCTTTTCTGGCACTGGTTGAATAGCCCTCATATCCATGAGGGACATAACTTGTTTCTCTGCCTCTGCCCATTGATTTTGTGGCAGATCTGGCCAACCGTTTGGAACTGGCAAAGTATGGAAATGAAATCTGTACCCCTGGGATACTATGTTTAATACCCACTTGTCATGGGTAATTAACTGCCAATTTTGAGCATGAAGTGCTAATTTTCCCCCCAAGGGGGCTGCCAAAAGATAAGTGCTTGGTGAAGGTAGAGGGAAGTCATTGAGACTGCTTACTGTAGGGTTGTGCTTTGTTTCCAGATTTGGAGGTGGAGGCACCCCATTGCTTTGACCTGCAAAAACCCTGTGATTGATATCTAGAGCCTTCTGAGTGCCTGGATTTGCCTCGAGAGGATCTGTTGGACACAGGAAAGGACCAATTTTTATTAGGCCAGTGCCTACTGAACCTGGGTGGCTGCACTTCTAAGAAATCTTTTACAGTTTGCATAGATTTAGCTTTGTCTTCCATTTTCTTTAAAACCTCTTCTGCCTTATTACCAAACAGAGTATCATGCTGCAAAGGGGCATCAAAAAATTTAGCTTTAACATGATCAGGCAGATTTTGCTCCTTGAGCCAGGCATGCCTTCTAATCACAGATCCAGTAACTGCAGCCCTGCAAGAGGCCTCCAAGGAATCAAAACCACATTGCAAAGTATGCTTTCCAACCTGTTCTACTGAATGCAATAATTCCTGTAATTCTTTATTTTCCACACAATCAGAAATCAACATCATTTTCTGTTTCAATAAGCCCATAACATGCTGTTGATATATGAAACTGGCAGTTTAAGGCCCTAATTGCCAAAGTTGCAGACGTATAAACCTTCTTTCCCCATCTATCCAGCGCCCTGGAATCTCTATCAGAGGGGGTAGGATTTTTGGCTGTAGAGGCCTTTAAACCTTTGGGACCCTGCGAGATAGTCTCAGGATCAGCAGCAGGATTTTTAAATAGAAATTTGTGGGAGTCAGCAACCCTGTAGTATCCGTCTGGCTTACTAGGAGCCAGAGGTAGGGAATCAGGACCCATGCTTGATTCCGAAAACACATCATCAACAATATCTAATACAGGAGGCATTTCCAAAGGCCTATGCTGAGGAAGAAGAAGGAAATCCCTAAGCCTCTTTTTTGATTCAGAAAAATTCTGACTCTCCCAATGAAAATGTTCCCTTAAAGTATGCAAGGTTTCTCCAAAAGAATAATTCTCAGGAGGAGATGCAGATGGGATTCTTCTGCATCAGAATCCTCATAGGGAGGAACAGAAAATTTCTGATCAGAAGAGGAATCAGAAGAAATAGAAACCTGATCTGAAGATTCATAATCAGTGTCTTGCCTAGGCCTCTTAGCAGGGGGGGGGGGTTGGGAACCCCTGATCAAGGTAATTAAGATTTTAATCATCTGTTTTTTAGGCATAGGGGCCTGAGCAAGTGGCTCATGCGTCTGATTTTTAGACATAGATGTTTTTGATCTTGTTTTTGAGGCTGGCATCAGTTTTATATAAAAATGTTGTGGCCTGAAAACACCCTCAGAAGCCAGTGCCTGCTCAGTGGCTCCGGACCCATCCAGGGGAGAGACATCTGCGTGTTCAATACTCTGAGAATCTCGCGGCATACCGGACTAAGCATGGGTCTCGGTAGAGGCCTGCGACTCAAAAGTAGCAGGTATTAGGGGCTACGAAAGCACCTCACTGAGTACCGGCAAACCGGCGACTGGCTTAGAAGTTTCATCGTCGGTTTTGGACCTTGACGGTCTGTCTCCGTCTTTTTCTTTGCATTTTTTGTGAACTCCGGTAGTCGGATTGCTAACCGACGACATTTCAGGGTAATTAAATCTGGATCCAAAATATTTAGAAGCAAAAATATACCAATGCTTAATAGTGTGTTGGTTAAATCTAGCACAAAACCGACAGCAAGGCACGTTATGATCTGGGCCTAGGCAAGGAATACAGTACAAATGAAAATCCTTATGAGGTATTTGCTTCCCACAAGTAATGCAATTATTAATTTTTACTGACATCGGTAAGGAGCAAGAAAAAGTTTCCCCAATGGAGTACTTAGCTTTAGTTGAAGACTTCGGTTCTGAAACTCGAATGCGAAAATTTCAGGAGTGGGCCAACCGGCACTTGCGAACTGCTTCTGCTTCGGGCACCGCACTGCAAGAAAGACTGAATAAAATGGCGTTGGCTGCATGTTTTATACTCCTGATGACCTGACGTCATGAAGAGGAGACAGCAACCGACCCAGGACCCAAAACTTTGTTATTCAGGCCGACTGAGGGCAACCTGCCAGTAGATTACCCAAATGTAATGACTGCAACAGTGAAACATGAAGAACATCAGCACAGACAAGAAAGTGGTCATAGCAGCAAAGAGGAAATCATAAAAAGTTAAACATTTGGATAGAAGGGAAGACAGTGGAACAGATTAACATCATTAAGTATCTGGGTGATGTATCTGTGCAAAAGAGAAATCTGAATGAGGATCTCAATGCTGAAATCAGAAATGCTGCAAACAAGTGGCAAAAAGCACCAGGGGTAGTATATAACAGATGAATGCCAAAGAAACTTAAAAATAAGGTGTACAGAACAGTGGTGCAATCAGAGTTTCTGTATGGTACAGACACCTGTGCAGTTAAGGCAGAGCAGCTGACGAAGTTTGAGCTGATGGAGATGAAGTCCCTGAGACTGCTGGTTAGATGTACATTGTGGGACAGATAAAGAAATAAGTATATCACAGCGAAAGCCAAAGTAACCCCAGTTGTAGAACAGATCAGGGACAACAAATTGTAACAATTTAGGGTTAAAGCAGATTTGTGAGAGACAGGAAGCAGGTTAGAGGAGAAGTGGACATAGGGTTGCCAGCTGTCCGGTTTTTGACCGGACTGTCCGGTTTTCAGACAAATTGTCCGGTTAAAAAAAAAAAAAAATCACCAAAACCGGACTCGTGAAGTCCGTTTTTTTTTTTTTTGTGCAGTCAGATTCAAAACACAGAAGAATTCTCAAGCAATGAAAAAGCTTTATAATTAGGTCAACGGAAAAATAAGACTGAATGTTTTAAGCAGTAAAATCTAACTAGCGTTAACAAAACAACTTGTTTTGTTGTTACGCTAGATAGATTTTACTGCTTAAAACATTCAGTCTTATTTTTTCACATTAATTCCACTTATACAGACTAAATTTAAGCTGAATTGTCTTCTCTTTCTACATACATGGTACTTACTTATGACGAGGGCTGAAAAGTGAAAACTGAAAACATACTCTTATAATGCAGACAGTGCAATTACCGCCGCCCGTGTTCTCTCCCCTTTTCCTTTAAGTACGGCTTATTAGTCATCATCAATCAGCTGCTCATCATGCCATGCGTACGTGCTTATTCCACCACTCACCAGTGTGGAATGGAATAATCGCGCGGAAATTGATACAAGAGCTCATGCTCTGCTGAGTAGTTATCTTCCTTGCACTATTGCTGAACATGCTATGGCCAGTGCACCATATGTGTCTGCTACCGGATTTCCTTCTAGCAGACCTGGCTTCAGAAAGTGTACCAAACAAGAAGGAAAGCAGTCAAGGGTTCCTCTGTTCTCAGGATAGCACTTAAACATTTGGATGAATAGGAGTGGATTCTTAAGGTAGGGGAATTTTTATGGAGAAAAGTAAAGTAGTGAATTAATCTTTGTGCCTTTCCACCAAGTCATTGCTGTCATTTGGAATCTCTGGGAGTTATGTGGGAATTTATTTTGAACAGATGGTAGCAGCTTTTTCATGAGGGCCGGGGAAATTTTTATGGAGAAAAGTAAAGTAGTGAATTAATCTTTGTGCCTTTCCACCAAGTCATTGCTGTCATTTGGAATCTCTGGGAGTTATGTGGGAATTTATTTTGAACAGATGGTAGCAGCTTTTTCATGAGGGCTGGGGAAAATGTGCAAATATGTTAATTTATTTCTTAATTTTCAATATTTCTGTGGGTCTAAGTGTTCCATTTGTGTTTCTGTGTATGACTTTTAAAGCATGTGTGACTACTATATATTTTGGTGTTGGTTATATAAATTGTTTGAATCAATACAACTAACTCCATTTGCCAACATTCATTCCGTCTGATTTTGAGACTGTTGCTACATGTGGTATGAGTCCTAATGTGAGCCAATTGAAAGGTTGTCATATTCACTTCACAGTTATGGTCTGGCACCACTATATGTGCATCTTTATGCTTTAAATTGGAAATGAAATAGGTGATTACACTGTCTGTTCTTGAGACTGATAAGGTTAGAAGAGCATATAATGACCTAAATGCAATCTTCCCCTGGATCTGAAGTTCTTTTCCTTAAATTTTATGATGACCATTATTTGCTGTGGAAGCCACAGAGGTTTTCAATTACAGATTGTCTACCCCTGCCTTCTTTTATATTTATGCCTAGGTAGTGATCTCAGTATGTATTATTTGCCTAGGATGCATAATATAATTGAAGCATGGCAGTATCAATTTATGTGTGCAGTGGATAGAATTTCAATGCCTTATCTTGTTTAATGGCAGCATTTGTTTCTCAACAAATTACAAAAGATAAGCTGAAATTTATCTTGATAAGAGGGTGCTGAGCAACTTCCCAGAAAATGGTTTTAGAATGGAAGACAGAGTTATGGAAGGTATTACAGAATAAATATTCATCTTCATTGCTGTAGGCATGGATTTGCATTTATAACGTGCATATACTTTGAAATGTTTGCACTTCAGTTGTGGATAATAAATTTTGCTTGTGACATAAATAGGCCATGTGATGTTGATGAGACACAAATGTGTCTCAGAGAGGGTCCCCATGCACTGGAACAAGCTTCCCATTCATGTGAAGCAGAGTCCATCCCTAGGCTAGCCCTATTTAAGCATAACGTTGAGTCTTTGAACAATAGGTGGGAAATTGGAAATCACCCTGTTGCCATTGCCAATGCTCAATGCCACTTATCTGTTTTTTTCGGGACTATCCACACAAATCGAATCAATTCTCTGCTCTGGACTGGTAGTCAGGAAATTGGGAAAACACTGTACAAACTCCATTTTTCTGTTTCACAAAAAGAAACAGACTATTAGTGTTTGTTACAATTGGCAGATTTACTATGCTTTTTACAGAAAAGCATAGTAAATCTGTTGAAAGCAGGCATCCGGAACAGAAAAAGAGGGCGTTCCCATCAGCTGATGTCACAGTGATGTCACAAAACGGGTGTGGTGTTGATGGGAGAGTGGGTGGGAATGGGTGGAGTTATGGGTGATGCGAGGGGCGTGACCTTAGTCCGGTTTTAGCCACAAAGAAATCTGGCAACCCTAAGTGGACACTCAGTCAAAAGATGGATGGATTGCATGACAAAATACCTGCAACATTCAGAGATGACTAATAAAAAGAAAAAAGCAGCACACAAGCAGGCCCAGCTGTCCACAGTACAAAAAAAAAAAAAAACACAAAATCCACCAAGAAAAGCACTGGAGAAACTGAAAACGTTCTTTTAACATAGTTAAAATTTAATGTTCGCTATTCATCCCAAATACTTCATCAGAAATGATAAAATACACTTCCAAATCACTTTTAAACCACTCAATAAAAACATTTGACAAATCAGATCATCTCATTAACAAGTCAATTAAGTACATAAAAGATTTAATTTAAAGGCATGCTACAAAAAAATGTACAACTCAAAGTGTCCACACAGTTAACACAGTTTAAAACACAAGGGCATTCACCCCTATATATTCACTTTAGTAATTTTCCTATTTTTTAAGAAACATTTTATGTTCACCATATCATTCAGACCAGGGGGTGAATAAGAAGCAAGTTTAATCTGCCATTCTGCCTCTCTTTGTTCAACATAATTTCTAAAATCCCCTCCCCTAACGTCACAGCTTCTACTATAGAAAAAGTAAATTTCTTCCAGTTAGAACATGTCAAACAATGCTTAAAAAGGACATTATTACTATTTTTTTTGTTTTTATAGCATACAAGTGCTCTAATACCCATTTCCTTAGACTCCTGGTGGACATGCCAACTTAAAAACGTGGGCATGTTGAAAACATCGCAAGATACACTATCCCTGTTGTACTACAGCTCCATTTTCCAGGGATGGGTATAGTAAACTGTAGATGTTCCAGGAACACAAAGGGACCCTCAGAAATAAATCTACATGCTCTGCACCCTGAATATTTGAACATACCCCAACAGTTTCACCAGAAGTAAGGGTTGGCCCAAAGTTATTATTTTCTAACAAATATTTAAAATATTGATTTTTCTTATAAACAAAATGGGGGCCTTATCCAAGAACTTTAGATAAATCTGCATCACCCGTAACTACTTTCCAATTTCACTAATAATCTGACGGATGTAATTACTGTCTACATTCATATCCAAACAAAATCTGGGATCTTCTGCACCTCTCACTTTTGTGTGTGTGCCACTAGGTACTAGATTTGAGTGTTTTTAACAAAACTCCTTAGCAGAATAGGAGGAAAATCTGACTGTCTCCTATGAATGACCTCTTGAACTATATTTTCAAGTAGGTCTCCAGGGTAACCTCTTTCTAGAAACAACTCTTTTAGGAGGTTAATTTCCTTCAAAAAAACTGTCTCTTCCACTATCATTCTGTCCTCTAGGAATATTTTTTCTCATAAGTAAGGGGGGCAACTCTTGAAATGGACATATAGCTGTTACAAAATGTACTCTTACGATGAATACTACTCAAAAACACATTCTTATTAGTGTCCATTATCAAGTTAACATCCATAAAGGAAACCTTGTTACCTATTTCCCCCACCACGAACTTTAAAAATGCTGTACTAGCACTTAAAAGCTCCACAAACTCATTAACATTAAAGTTGTCCTTATAAATTATAAAGAACAAATCATCTGCAAATCTTTTATAAAAGATAATTTGCTCTGAATACTCAATGTGTGACAGTATTCCATGTCCCACCAACCTAATACCACATTTGCATAGGTTGGACCGACAGTGACCCCCCCCCCCCCCAATGGCCACCCCTTGTAGTCGTTTATAAAACTGCTTGTTAAATAAAAAGAAGTTGTTGTGCAATAATAAATCTAACAAAGCAGTATAAATAATAATACTGTTGTTACTTAAACTTGTATGCTTCCCCATAAACCATCTTATATAATCAACCCGACATCTTTAGGGATGCCGGTGAACAGGGAAACAACATCAAGAGTGAACATCTGTAAGTTTTCCAACCTAAAGTCTGAGGAAGAAAAAAAGGACCCAAGCTGGTCCAAAAAGTCCCAGGAATTAGCTACATAAGAAGGAAGCTTCTTAACTAATGGGTTCAACACTGAATCTAAATACAAAGAAATACAGTCAAGTACAACTTCCTGAGGCTGATATAATAGGTCTGAAAGGAGGTTTTTCAACACTTTTGTGAAGTTTGGGAATTCCAAGCATCACACCCACCCTAGGATTATCCACACATAAAAATTCAAACATTTCCCTAGTTATTTCAGAGTTCATGAACATGTCATATAAAATGCTGTGGATACAGGCATAACTTTTAACAATTTCAAACTCCATGACATTCCTATACTCCAATACATTTGCTAACATAATTTCCATAGCTTCTATGCAGTCAGTGAAATTCATTATGACAATAACTCTACCTTTATCCACCTTCATAAACCTTAAGTCTTTCCTAGAAATAAGTTAATTCAAAGCTTTCATTAAGGTTTAATTTATAAAACATTTTTCTGTTTTGATTTTGTAACATACTTCTAATATATTTTTCACAGAAAGCCTCAAAGGCTTTTACATTATGCACTAAATCACGATTAAAGATGGACGGCTTTGACAAAAAATTACAATTACTATGACCAACATCATTCGATATATATTTTAAATTTAACTTACGAGTATAGAGCTTGAGTTCTATCGGAGTTTTTGTAACATTCGCCCTCCTACTGGGCTGGAAATTAAGTCCTAATTTCAACAGTTTAATATGCTCATCAGAAATGTTAAAATCATACAAGTTATAAACTGCAATAGAATTACCCAGTCCAGCAGAAGTTGGTTCTTGTACACTTTCAGATGAAAATAAATGTGAAGGAAGTACATTTTCACTGTTAGAACTCACAAAAGGAGAGGCCAATATTACTTCCGAACTGTACTTTGCCCTCTGCTGCGTGTCTGATATCCCCTGCTCCTGCTGCATTTCCTTTCCTCCTTCCAACTGAAATCCCCTTGTAAAAAAAGAGGAAAACTTATTCGTACTTGCTCCTGCACTGCTAGAACCATGTGTTGAACCCATCGGGCACACCATAACATCATCTTTTTAGAGCTGGACTGCTCTGCAGAAAGAGTCACATTAGTTGCAACCTTCACAGAAGCTGAATCCAAACCACTAACAGCTGAATAGCCCATCTCCGGCTGTAAAGGTGGAACAAGAGTGTTAGACCCACTACCTGAATGTGCTGCTGGCTGGGCCTCCTTAATAACATTTTGTCTTGAATCTTTGCCTGGTCTAAAAGGAAGGGGAACAAAATCACCATAAACATTGCCCCTTACATATGCTGCCAAGTCCCAGTTGATTTTTTTAGTTTTACTTTGAACTATTATTTGTTCACACTATTCAACATTTTTAATCAACTGCTCATACTCAAATCTTGAATCAGGACAATTAATAAGTAGTTCACCAATGGTAGTATCTCTATCAGGGAAACATGTAATTCTGCCAAAACAGTACTGTTGTTTTTAATAAGAAGCTTCAAAAACTCTTTACCAGCATTGTCAAAGAAAGTAGATAGCTCCTTAAAGAACGGACTTGTCCACAGAGACTCCATTAGGTAATTTAAAAAAATTACCCTTGGGCACAATGCCAGCATTAATACAGTATTCAAAATGTTTATTTTCTACATGAAGTGCTCGATAATGCTTCAAACCTCTTTCCATTTTGTCCAACAGAGAGTTAATATTATTTTTAGCAGCAATGTTGTTGTTTGTCAAAACTATATCCCCTGCAAATGGATCAAAGCTAACATTTAAATACTTACTGGCTGTTCTGATTGTTGAATTACCTTGACAAGGCTCCTGCCTTGAAAACAAAGCAAGATTCAGGGGAAAATTATTAGAAGAGTTAGTAACTTTGTAACTCTCTCTAATTTTAGCTGACAAAACAAAAACCTTTGCATTTCACCTACTGCCAAAATATGTTCAAGTGTTCTTTCTTTGCTGGTAGGTGTAGAATGTAAAGTCAAGTCCAAATCATCATCCCCTAGTGCTCCAACCATGTGTTGCTAACAGCAAAAACCAATAAAAAGAAAAAAGCAGTACACAAGCAGGCCCAGGTGTCCACAGTACAAAAAAAAAACACAAAATCAACCAAGACAAGCACAGGAGAAACAGAGAAAGTTCTTTTAGCGTAGTTAAATTTTAATGTTCAGGGTGCAGGGCATGCAGATTTATTTCTGAGGGTCCCTTTGTGTTCCTGGAACATTTACAGTTTACTATACCCATCCCTGGAAAATTGAGCTGTAGTACAACAGGGATAGTGTATCTTGCAATGTGTTCAACATGCCCAAGTTTTTATGTTAGCATGTCTACCAGGAGTCTAAGGAAATGGGTATTAGAGCACTTGTATGCTATAAAAACAAAAAAATAGTAATAATGTCCTTTTTAAGCATTGTGTGACATGTTCTAACTGGAAGAAATTTACTTTTTCTAAAGTAGAAGTTGTTAAGCGTGACCTTAGGGGAGGGGATTTTAGAAATTATGTTGAACAAAGAGAGGCAGAATGGCAGAATAAGCTTGCTTCTTATTTACCCCCTGGTCTGAATGATATGGTGAACATAAAATGTTTCTTAAAAAATAGGAAAATTACTAAAGTGAATATACAGGGGTGAATGCCCTTGTGTTTTAAACTGTGTTAACCATGTGGACACTTTGAGTTGTACATTTTTTGTAGCATGCCTTTAAATGAAATGTTTTTATGTACTTAATGGACTTGTTAATGATGTTTTTTGAATGGTTTAAAAGTGATTTGGAAGTGTATTTTATCATTTCTAATGAAGTGTTTGGGAAGAATAACGAACATTAAATTTTAACTACGCTAAAAGAACTTTCTCAGTTTCTCCAGTGCTTTTGGTGGACTTTGTGGTATTCAGACATGACTGTCAAAGAAGTTCAGAGAATGGCAGTGAATCAAGAGAGTTGATGTCACTTGAAGCAACCTCCTCATCCCAAGTAAAATGGGAAAAGATGGTAGATGATGATGATAAAACAAAGACAAGTGTCAGTAGTATTTCTTTTCCAGTTCCATGTCAAATTTGCAAAAGCTTTCTCTGAAAAAAAATGATTATTAGTTAAGTCGCAAATTTCACTGTTTATTATTCTTTTTTTTTTTTGATGAGCTGCCCCTTCCCCATTTGCCAGTCATAAAATCATCCCCAATTGGACTTGAGTGCATTTGATTGCCCTACAATGGGTATCCCCAGCAGGGGTGCAAAAGCCACTTGGATGGGTTTATATTAAGGCAGCTATGCCAGCATACCACCAATAAGAGCATATGGTATTCACCCTATCCCTTCCCCTTGGCAGTAGGCAAATGACCTATGCTACAGTATGGACATGTGTCTCCAAAAGTGAGGGCCACTGAATATACAGTTTCATGGCTAAAAGTCCACTTAAGGGCTGCCCAGTGCATTGCAATCCTCCTTTTGAGGAACTGTGGTACTGGACAGTCCTTGCCCACCCCATTCCCAAAGGAAAGGTACACCGACCCTCTCCACACCAGTTGCAAGAGATACCTGAGCCACTAGCTGAACTACATGGGACACAGTAAGGGCTTTAATTTTCTGAGCCAATGGAGCTGGCTCCAAGCAACTTCTCATTTTCTACTGAAGCCACCAATTATTCTGCTCTGTTTCTTTCCTATATGGCTTTAAAATGTGTACATTACAATGCCAGTGTCACTGAATCATCACAGAAACTTTAAAAGGAGCTTAGCAGAACATGATGGTTAGTACCAATAAAACTGATACCATGTTACTTGGTTGTTGTTGTTGTCTTTCAGCTTTTCCCAGTTAGGGGTCGCCACAGCGGAGCTCCGGTCCGCTAATGATTGGCAGTAGATTTTCACAAACGCCGAGGTGCCAGCACCACGTTCAACCTTCAATGAAGGCACGCCCATTTACGCATGTCTTTCGAACGCCCACCCAACTGCGGGGAGGACATGCAGACTCCACACAGAAGGCACTCAACGCACTCCAGCTGACAATCGATTGGGAGAACCTCTTGCTGTGAGGCAACAATGCTACCACTGCACCACCATGTTACTTGGTATAACTCAAACATTATCATATAGCAAGTTCTTGGACACAGAAACACAAAAGTAGCACAAGTCTCAAATATAAATATCTTGGTTTGACAACCTACACATTTTCTTTAATTTAGACAAAGACCTGATGTTGCTCTATATATAATCACCAAACACCACAGATATGTTTTGCCCTTGCCATTAGTTATTCCTATAGCAGAGTATGTTCTTCAATCATTGCACTCAGCTTTTCACAAACTTCACACATAAGTCAAAATGAAATGAAGTGCATCTGCCCTTTTATTATTACCCATAAAAAAACAGTACTATTTCTCCCTGCTAAAGGTTAAAGGTCAGTCACTAACAGGTCAGATGACTTCACTCTTTCCTTTTTCATCTTCTAGCATACAGTGCGTACTACCATGAGCTGAGGTATAGTGAGCTGTTTTGATGCCCACTACAGCTTCTTGATCTGATGCTCCCCCTAGTCAAGTTAAAAAAACTCGAGTTAGCTTGAAAGTCCTTCTTTTAGAATACTTGTAGCAGAGCCATAGCACTTCAATCCTGTCTATAAATGCAATATCAGCATTAGGAAACTGAATGCTGGCATTGCCCTATGACTGGTAATCTTCTACTGACCGTGCCCCCTGACACCTTGTCCCCCCGGGTAGCTGCCCCCTTTTCACCACCTTAGTTACACATCTGGGCATGAGAGATAGGGAGAAGAAGAGAATGTCCAGCCAGGAGATGATGTATGGATGAATTTCATAGCATAAGGCTTGAGATAGCTGGGCATGAACCTCAAAGATGAAAGCAAAGTGACTGTGAAATGAGAGAGGTGGTGGCAATGCACTGCTAAAGACAGAAGCTACTATCCCTACCTCAAAGCCAAGCTGAAAATCAAGTTCTCCCCTTACTCAATCAGACTGCTGCATGGCAACATACATTTCATTGTTCCCATTCAACTATGTAATTGTAGAAAGATCTTCATTAAAAGTATTCCACAGTTATGAAACCACCTTCCCTTAGACCTTAGAAAATAATTTAATTGTTCACAATTCAGACCATTAAGCAGTCCTAACCCTGCGACTGTTTAATTGAAAAGAGATAAAATTAAACTCATCATGTAACCATTATGTTTCTAGCACATAGGGATGATGGCTTCTACCTAAATTATTTTGTAGTAGTTAACTCCTATATATTCTTTACAGAAGGCATAACACTCCTTGTAAAATATATTCATATGCAATCAATGCTTAATAGCTTCTGCTCATTATAGATGACTAATGTAGAAACATCTTATAATGTTAAACCTCATCATATTTCAGAATCTATTCATATGAGCAGTCCCATGTTAAGCTTTTTAATGTTTTGTAAACGTTATAACTTATGTTATGCTAGCATCTGTTATGACTATGTCCTTGCCTCTGTTCCTGGGTCATGGCTGAAATGTGTCCTTGGGTCCAGCTTACCTACCCAGTTATGCAGCATAAATAAACATTGTCAGAGAACTGGGGATTCAAAAATTTGGTATATGTCTTACTGTGAGTGGTGGTTCAGAAACGTTAGATAAAATGCGGTACACAAGATTCTTTCATATTACGAGAGGAAATAAATAAGGTATTTAAATATTTTAATCTTAAAAAAGAAGAGAAGGGAGGAAGACAGACAGAGAATAGAGTTCTGACTTACAAGACAAATTTCAAGCTTAAAAGAGTACTCTCATATATAAGGCATTTACCCTTCGCAAAGAATGATCAGATTCAGGAGTCAATAAATGCTTTTGTGACTAACATGAGACAAATAGTACAAGACTGAGAAACTTATGTGTATGATTCATTTTTTCAAGACACATCTGTGTGAGGATTAGGATTGGTCAGGGAAAAGGCAGTGCGTTACAAGAAGTGACCTTGATAAATAAGTAAATATGAGACATAGAGCACAGGGCTATTAAACTGGTAACTTAGCTGATTCGTTGATTCAAGACAGAACAGCATGAGCGATTAGAAATGATCAAGTAATAGGCAGATTATTACAAGATGACAACTGGATTCTTGTTAAAGTACTACAGGAAGTAACATTTCAAGAATACTGCAAAGCATAAGACTGGGGAACTAGAAGTATGCAAAACAAAGTAAAATGAGAGTAAAACCAATGGAAGAAATAGTAAGAATGGTAAAATAATGAGACAAAGTGGGCTTAGCAGCACTATGACTTCTAAGATGGCACTTGTTAATAAATAAGCAGGCAGAAACCACACCAAATGCAAGTGCTGCAGCTTTGGGGATTTATCTGCCGACGACATCTTCACATACTAGAAGGAAATCAGAAGTGACTGTGGGTACTGTTGAGATGTGCACTATGAATTTCAGGGCAAACAGTGAGCAAAGAAACATAAAAAGTCATTATTAGGCAAGCAGTCACTAGAACTATAAAAAACCTCGCCCTTTCACCCTTGATGTTTGTGCAGTATAAAGCATCCCATACTCAGGTTAACATCAAAGGGATTGTATTCAAGCCTGGATAAATGTATAATATAAAGCAAAATTATCTTTGCTACTGTTAGACTGTATGGTTTGCAGTACTGATGTACAAATATAACAAGGCATCTCCAATAAAAAAGACGTTAACAAGACTTTAAAATGTCTATCCTTTAATCATCCCTAGGAAAAGATGCTTTGATCAAAAATGTCCTTAAGAATAGCATCCTTATGAGAGAGAGAGACTCTAGGATGTATTCTAATACTTACCATCCTTTTGAGGAAGACCACATATCTAAACCTGTGGCTACTCGTCCATTTATCTAACTTTGTTTTTCAGGTAGCCACAGTACTGCTTTGCTTAATATATAGAAGCTGTTTATTCTAATGATGGAGAATGCTTTGTAGTATGAATCTGTCAGCTGTATTAATTTGTTAGCAAACATTAAGATCTTTTATATAGTGTTGAATATGCCACTGGTCTGTCAGCTGTGTTAATTTGTTAGCAAACATTAAGATATTTTATATGGTGTTGGATATGCCACTGATCTTACCGAGGTAAAGAGTTCACACATACCTGACTCCCTCATGGTGTGGAAAGTTAGATGTATGTCAACATAGAGAAGCTGGCAGGCTACTAAGTATAAGAATAGTTGAACTAATCAGTCAGGGTAATTGAGGATTTCAAGGCTTTTGATTTTCTTAGTCAGAGATTGCTGTGGTTTTTCCAGTTGGAAAATGTGTCTTGTTTAGTGCATGCTGAATGGGGCATTATATTCAATAATAAATCGAATAAGGGAAGATTACAATGAGATAATGCCATCTTTACATGTAGAGGATATCAGAGTTATCCACATATATGCCTGGGTCTCTTATAACAATGTCAATCTATTAAAGAGTATCTTTGAAAAGATAGGAAGTAGGTATAGTTTGCTTACAGTACCATATTAGACTTTTTAAAAATTAAATTTTAGAATACTTTCCGAACACCAGGTATGGGTGTACCCCAGCTCCTGCTAGAATAATTTCTTAGTGAGGAATTTAATAATAATACCCAGATTGAAGTCACCAACAAACTTGGATAGCACCACTCCTGGGGTTGGTGACAAAATAGATGCTGAAGATGAAAGGTTCCACCACTGAACCCTGTAGGAGCATTTATCAAAGTACTTCCTTAAGTCCATTTTTCAATATCAGCAGTTCTAAACTGCAGTTTCTTTTTTGTATTAAAATTCTTCTATAAAAATAGTTATTCTATGGTTCACAAAAAGCTTTAGCATCACATAGTCTTTTAAATTATTTAGCTAATGTATAATTTTCAAATCATACTTCACAAGAGGCTTCACCTCCTAAATGTTTCATAGCCCTAATGTTTTTAACAATGAAGCCTAAAGGCATGACAACAGTGTCCCAAACAATATAGCAGTCTATAGCACTCCCATTTCCTTTCTCTTGTAGTCTAGTCTGCACTGCTGTTAAGTGCTTAAAAGGCTGCTCAGAGCTCACAGCCTGAACATATGAATGTCTCCGCTTACTCCCTTCATTTACTGTTTTTTTTCTCCAGACCCAGGAAAATAAAATTGTTATAATCCACAATGTTTTGTTGCATTGCACAGTCACTTTGATAGTTTCTGAATTGCTGTGATAGCCTGGTGCACTTTCTGAATTACCAGTATCACCAATAGCAGTCTCAGTTTCAATATCAGCTACATAGAAGCACTTTGTAAAAAGTCTCAATTTCAGCATCTGCAGACTCCTATACACATTTGTTTACACTATCACAAAACTGCTGGTTCATCAGCTGGTTCTTCCTTGATCATCTGCAAAACTATTTCAGTTTCCAGACTTCCTTCCTCCATCAAAACTTTAATTTTATTCACTGACATATCTGCACATGAGAATCTGCCATTTCTCCAAAAATATTCTCCTTCATACTTTTCTCTTTACTTGCTTAAATCCTTCCTCTGGTTACATCCCTCTTGTGTTACTCAGAGAAAAAAAGAATAAGGTAAGTTCCTCAGTTCTCTGGTCAAATTTGTCTTGGTCAGTATTGTGAAGACTGGTAGAGATGGGTGAAGGCTTCCAGCCTAGCCAGATAGAATTGTGCAGATAATTCTATCATTTGTAAATATGAATGTTGAACTTAAAACAATGTGGCAACATTGCCATCTGCTGTAAAGAAAGCTAAGTCAAGCATTTCTTGTTGGTCCTTTGAAATAAAAATTAGTTCATCACTGCCTTTGATGTTTTACAAGTCAGCTCCAGTCCAGCTACATGAAGGCTTCCTGCCTATTGTTTTAAGGCTAAAGTTAATGACCAGAATTTACATATGGAATGTCCTTTATTGCTCTAAGTGTAAAAGAATGTAAATGCAGTTTCTGTCAGCCTGGGAACACCAGGAAAGTGTAAAAAATGATGTAATGTTTAGCAGGACTGCAGTTTCAATTTAAACAGTGAGAACTAGAGATTATTAAGCATTTTTGACTGACTATCAACTCACAGCACTGCCTTATGCTCTATGTAAGTAAGCTATTTTAGAAGTGTGTTTTCTTATAGCAATAGCTAGGAATTAGAAAGTTTAGACATTTTTTTTCTGTGATGTCAGAACTGTACTACTGATTTATTTTAAGTATTTCTGTGTGATCTCTGAACTTGTAACTAGCACTGTATAGTAGAAAGTATTGTCTTGTAGTTTTAATTATTTATTATTAAATATTTTAAATCATTTTAACTATGGCTGGTTTGTGTAGAGCACAAGGAAAGTGTAAACAATGATGTAATGTTTAGCATGACTGCAGTTTCAATTTAAACAGTGAGAACTAGAGATTATTAAGCATTTTTGACTGACTATCAACTTACAGCACTGTCTTATGCTCTATGTAAGTAAGTTATTTTAGAAGTGTGTTTTCTTATAGCAATAGCTAGGAATTAGAAAGTTTAGACTAAGTTTTTTTTCTGTGATGTCAGAATTGTGCTACTGATTTATTTTAAGTATTTCTGTGCGATCTCTGAACTTGTGACTAGCACTGTATAGTAGAAAGTATTGTCTTGTAGTTTTAATTATTTATTATTAAATATTTTAAAACCTTTTAACTGTGGCTGGTTTGTGTAGAGATAAGTTAAGCTGTAAGAATACATTGCATGTATTTAAGGATCCTGCACCAAGTCACTCCAATAAGCCTTTGACTGATTAGTCACACTTACCAATTGGATAATAATAGTGCACAGTAATACTTGGACACCCTTTTAAGGGCCTTTGGGTAGCTGATAATATTAGCTGGGTGGTGGCAGTAATTACTACTGTATAGTCTGGGTAAAAGGGGGCACAGCTGGAGAACCTGTGCCAGCCTTCCCCAGAAGTGTCTGTGTGGTTGTATAAACTTATCTCAAAGTGTGTGTGTCAGCTACTTGGGCAGGGACACAAAGCACTGGTTGGACAGAGAGGGTGCTGGAGATTTTTAGTTTGCCCAGCTAGGCTGAGATCTGGACCCTATAGCTGTGCCAGTGGGGAGTCTTATTCGGGACCTGGGGAACAAGGTAACAACCAGCCCCAGACTGACTGTGATCCCTGTGTGCTCTTAAGGGAAATTGCACTTTAGTGTGTGTATTTGTTATCCTTTCCCCCCTATATGAGACGTCCCTCTCTGGTGTTAGTGGTGAGGATTGAGGCTCCTTGATTGCTGGGCCAGGGCACAGGTGTAACACGTGCAAATACCAATTTGGATCTCCACTAAAAAGAGGCCATTGGCCTAGTAGGACTGACACCAGTCAGTAAAGAATAAATAAATAAATAAAATTAACTGGGATTGAATAGTGCATTAAAGTGAGGAAATAAAACACAAGAGTTCTGGCATGATGATGACCGCTTAATGATGCAAAGGAGGTTATCTGCTTCTCTTTAATATGGTGGGGCACAAATAAGGGCTTCATTTTCTTAACATTCACTGTAAAACAGTTTATAAATAAAATAAACAAGCTAATATTTTGAAATGGTGTCACGCTTTATATAGGTATGAATACACTGTCAAATTGATGACATTATAAAATTAGGTGATGCGAATGTGCACATAAAGGTCCACTTAGCTAAGATGGTAAACACTAGTAAGGATCTTGCAGGGTTTGTACAACTGGACTATCTTTATGGACAGGGTTAATAAAGTGCTAGAAAGTAAATAAGGAGACAGGCAAAAATGGTGTTATATTTTATGCACTCAGTATAGTCAACTAAAAAGTACTTGTATAGTTATAAATTTGACAGGCGGCAAGAAGGTTTTAACAAAGTGATAATTATTGCCTTAAAATTAAACACCATTTATAAAAGGGGTATCAGTCAAGAGAATGAGCTATTAGAAATTGGGTAATTTATGTGACATGAAATTGTAAGGATGCATATGTACAACTGTTAAGTTTTATTATAATGTATGGAGGTTTATATCACCTATTTAGAGCAGCTCCTTCAACTGTGACAGACAGGAACAAAGAGTGACAGCACTGATGTACTGTACAAATTGAGAAGCTGAAAGAAAATTAAAAGGAATAAAACTGATGTTGACATATTCACAACTTTAAAAGTGCATTACAGTCCAACATTATTATGTTAGCTGTTGAAATTGTGTTATTTACTTAGAAAGAAATAGATCAAAGATACAATGTACTGCTGGCATAAGAAAGATGTTTTCCAAAAAAAAAATAAATATTTTTAGTTTCAGGGCTATTCTAAAAAAGTGTATCTAGAAGGGTACCTAGAGGGTGTTGTCAATATAAATATTAATTGTTTAGTCTGGGGATCTACTAAATAATGGTATGATCAAGTCTTATTAAGCTGCTAAACAGATTAAGATAGTCTAGTCTATGGCCATGATTTGACTTCTGACATACTTAAATCAGATCTAGACAAAATCAGAGCAATTGTGAATAGGCAAATACCCCAGGAAAGTTAGACCAGTATTCATGGTCATTTGCGCAAATGTGACAGGCGCATAGCAAAGGCAAGATTCATAGAGGACATTTATGCTATTGAGAAATACCTTAAGTATAATGAGATGCAAATAAGAAAAATTTGTAAATCAGTATATGTTGATGGGACATTCTTGTGATTCATAGTCCAATATCCATGTGGTATGCAGAACTGTTGTTGAAAGCAATAGTTTGCCTTTGATATCTGAGTTGTAATCCATGAACTTGTCCCCAGCCGCCCCTTCAGTACATTGTCCAGGTATGCAGAAGTACTTCCCTGACACAAAATGAATTATCTCCCCCATCAACCCCTTCAGTAGTTTGTCTAAGTATACACAAGCACTAAAATGATACAAAAATAAATTTGTTTGCCCAGCGATCACTTCTGCAGTCTGACCATGTGTGCACAAGGACTTCATTGACTTCAAAACTAAATATTTCCCTTAGAGATCATTTCAGTAGTTTGACCAAGTATGTACAAGCACCAAAGTGAAGCATTTCCCCCCAGCAATCCCTTCAATAGTTTAAGAAAGTATACACAAGCACCAAAATGAAACATTTTCTCCACTGACCCTTCAGTAGTTTGTCCAAGTATGCACAAATACCAAAATGAAACATTTTCCCATGCAGTCCCTTAAGGAGTCTGCCCATGTATGCACAAACATTTTGCTGACACCAAATGAAACATTTCCCCCAACATCCCTTTCAGTAGTTTGTCCACGTATGCATAAGCACTTTACTGACTCCAAATGAAAGGTGTCCCCAATAACCCCTTCAGTAGTCTGGCCATGTATGCACAAGCATGTCCCTGACATCAAATTAAACATTTTCACCAACAACCCCTTCAGCAACTCATGCATATATCCACAAGTAGTAAAATACAATTTTTTAAGTAAAGTCAATAATTGTACCTCCTTTTAAAATTTATGGCAATAAATATTCCTATTTTCCTTACCCTCAAAACTCAATATTCTCATATTAAATTGATGCTTATTGATGTAATTTCAGGGACATTTATACATTTAGTATGCAAATGTGTTGATTTTAGATTCATCTCTATAAATCCTTCTAATATGCAAATATGTAATGCCTTTTATCTGCATATTAACGGTCTTCCTATCACTTATGCCTTAAGCATATTATGTTTTTGCAATAGGGAGGAGTGTTTATAAAAGGTCTCTGCATTCTTGTCATCATCCTGAAATATCATCATTTGCCTAATGAAATAATGCTGCTCTTCATGGATTACCACTACAAAAATGTGAAGCCCCTGACTATGAATACCAGCCTTAATCTGTTATGTGACTCATTGGTAGTATCAGCATCTGTCTGTAATCTAGGAGGCAACTGCAGCACCTAATCAACAGCACTTTCCAAATGCAGATTAGTGACCTAGAGGCCCTTGTGTTTTAAGCTGTGGCTTCCTGAGCTATTCTTTCTTGTCTGTAGTATAATCTTCTACCATAATACAGCTAATGTAATCAACTGTAAATGCATGGAAAATGTCTTTTAAAGCAACCTATTTACGTACCTGTATTTCATA
Organism: Protopterus annectens; assembly: GCF_019279795.1. Taxonomy (NCBI): domain Eukaryota; kingdom Metazoa; phylum Chordata; order Ceratodontiformes; family Protopteridae; genus Protopterus; species Protopterus annectens. The sequence goes on from NC_056750.1 coordinate 397,269,971, forward strand.
AACTTGTAACAACAGTGCAAAGTTGGTTGTATGGTTACAAAAACATGAAGTTGCTACAGGATTTGAAGAAATGGCAGAACATCCTTCACTAGACCAACTGCCTCCCATTTCTGGTCTACAAAAGAAGAAAACATTAAAAGAAAATGACATTCCATATAGTATATTTAATTAATGAATTACGTAATGTTTTAGTTAGTACTATTTATTTCTTCTGTCATATAGAAAATTACTCCTTGCCAAGAACATTATTTCAAAGGCTCCACAAAAAAGGCATAAAATACAACACAGCTGAGCTTGCAAAGCAACTCAAAACATTCAAGCAGAAAATAAGCAGTGCAAATACCCAAGTCAGTCACTAACCTACATGCAGAGACTGCATGCAGTCAGTCTCTAACCTACATGTAGAGACTGCATGCAGTCAGTCTCTAACCTACATGTAGAGACTGCATGCAGTCAGTCTCTAACCCACATGTAGAGACTGCATGCAGTCAGTCTCTAACCTACATGTAGAGACTGCATGCAGTCAGTCTCTAACCTACATGTAGAGACTGCATGCAGTCAGTCTCTAACCTACATGTAGAGACTGCATGCTTTAAAATTGTACTGTAAATACAACTGCAAAAATGGCTGGAAGCTGGCACTTTTTCATTTCAGAAATGTAACATCACTTTGTTCCCGAGTTTTCATAACTGTGTATATTCAAGACATATTGCAATCTAGAGATGGGAAAGCCTTAATAATTAAGTGATTCATTTATAAGTAATTAATGCTATCGCATCAGATTATTCCAAAAGTTATGCTGTACCTACAGTCTGACAAAGTAATGACACTTGCCTGAAATAGAGCAGTGTAATGTTTAAGTCACATGCTCAGAGTTACACTTCCGATAACTTGAGAGTATGGGAATAAAACCCAGGACTAGAGGATACAGTTAATAGCCTTGATCCTCTGCCTGAAATAGAGCAGTGTAATGTTTAAGTCACATGCTCAGAGTTACACTTCCGATAACTTGAGAGTAAGGGAATAAAACCCAGGACTAGAGGATACAGTTCATAGCCTTGATCCTCTGCCTGAAATAGAGCAGTGTAATGTTTAAGTGACATGCTCAGAGTTACACTTCCGATAACTTGAGAGTAAGGGAATAAAACCCAGGACTAGAGGATACAGTTCATAGCCTTGATCCGCTGCACTAAACTGCCAGACTATGAGGAGGATGATGAAACAAGTACATTACACTGAAAAGTCATACAAATGAACGAGTTTAAAAGAGATTAAAATAGTTTATGTCTACATGAATACAGGTTAGAAGGTCAATGCTATCACACCAATGATGTACATTTCAACAGTTAATCATAGACTGTGTCAGTGACAGTTGTACAGTGACCATCTGACAGTCCGTCCACTCAGAATGAAAAAATAGAATAAAGCACTGAAAAAATTTAACAGGTATTTCTTTATTTAACATTTGTTTACTGGGAATGTCTGACTGGGACAGAGCCCATTTTCAGCGGATGCCTGGGAAGAAACACTCCAGATGCATATCTTTGGAATGTGGGAGGAAAGTGGAACACACAGAGGAAACCCATGCAAACACAGGGAGGACATGAAGACTCGGCACAGAAGGCACCCCAGCCAAGAATCAAACCAGAGGACCTCTTGCTGTGAGGTGACAATGCTTACCCCTACATTACTGCATCACCCAAATGCTGGTATTGGAAAGAGAGAGACACTTGTTCTGTTAATATGCAGTGATGACCACATTGGCACTTAAGTGGCACACTTTAGTTTGATTTTCAGAGGGGGGGGGTTGTCATTTTATTAAGAAGCAGAGTTAGCCAGCTGTGACTGAGACTTAAGCTCTCCACAGACTTGCTGACATCTACATGAAAGAATTCCCATAAAGATATGATAATCTGGGTGAGAAATTTGTTTTTGCATGTTGCACGACTCAGAGCTTCTCTGGTGGGCAGTATGCAAATGAATAAACTTTCAACTAGATATTTTGATATAGGTAAGTACTACTGAAATGGACAGCTGTACTATGTGTGGGCAGTTAGTCTAATACCATTAATATAAATAAGAAGGCATGTCTTGATAGCTTAAACCTGAAACCAAAGTCAAGGACATTTTCTTTTTCGCTAATATGACCAGTACATTTTGCTTCTATGTCACCACAAAAAGTAAAAAACTGTGAACCACCACAGTTCCAGTAGGAGAAAAATGTTTCCCGTCCACTGTGGGCATTAACATGTGTGCACAAAAGAGTGCTAGTTTTAACGTCAGCTGTGCAACATAAGAAAGGAAATGGACATCATATAAACAGGTATTATTGCAGTATTTTAATACATTCCCTGCTGCTCTTTTTACACACACACACACACACCCCCCCCATTTAGGTATCACAGAAGATTAATATATTTGTTTTACATAACTCAGTCTAGTAAACATGTTTTCTGTTAAACTTGTTTGTTCATTATATATCACTGATTTTGTTTGTCTTTCTTATATGCAACATCAGAGGGTCAAATATTGCTTTCTGGAGTCATTGTAAAGTTCTGTATCTTGTTATCCTACTGTCATAAAGTGCAATGAAAATCGCATAACTCCATTCAGAAAAACATGTTTTCCATCCTGTGTGTATTAGAATGCATTGTACAAAGCTGTGTTACTTTCATTGTCTAACATACAAACAAAATTAAGGTACAACTTTGTAACAGTATGGTACCTTAAACATAATGTCGATATGGTATTTTACTAATCCCCATTGGGCATCACAGAACACCAGTCACCACCACAAAATAGCACTATACAGCTTTGCCATTACAGAGGGTACTACATGCATTTCCTATACTTCCCTGGGCTTGACAGTACAGCTTTCCGTTAACATGCTAACATATAACACATGAACACAGTAAGGTAATCATATTCCTGTAATATGTTGTTACTATAATAGTAGAGAGTTTTGCTAGAACAGTAACAATACACAGTAACATCAGAGGCTTATGATGGGGTGTTTTGTTATGTGTGTTCATGGCATAGATGTCAAGAAATTCTCTCTCGAAGTAGATCTCTTGGCATCCACATCTTGAAAACATATAAAAAGTGAATTATGATTGGACAGGCCCAACCATAACTGTTTGTAGTGTGTTCACCCTTACTTATGTACTACAATAGTTAGAGAAAACATGTGTAGGATCATTAAGCTTATTAAAGTTTTGGAAGAAGTAATGCACTTAATATTGCCACACACATAGCAACTACCAGAGAAAAGTGACAGAAAGCACAAAGAAATAAAAAAACTGTTAAACACTTCAACGTATAAAGATGTCTTAAAAACATGTTAAATACTTCAGATGAGTGAATTAAAATTTGAACCAGTTTTTAAAACCATGTTTATACTTCATGACAGTCTGCTGTGGTGGCTGCTGATAATGCTCTAGCATGAGACAAGAGCTTAACAGTGGGTAATCACTTCTCAAATGCATTTTTGTGTTGACTTGCATACTGCATAAGTGCAACGCACTGCTTAATGCAGTAGGGAGGTGCTTAGTAGTAAGCAAACAGACCAACACTTTTAAAGATACATTCCAGTAGAGTCATGCACAAGTGACAGTGTCATTGTGCAATGCAGTTGACAAAACTGAAGCAGTATATGTACCATTCTAATAGGGTTATAGGTGCAATGTGGTGGAAATGAACAATAGCATGAAACATTCTGTTTTACATGGTAAGGATGTTAGCAATGTGCAACTAATGAAATTATTTTACTGATTTTCTGACAGAGATAAATGAAATTTGACAGTGTCATTTGATAATGAAGTGAAAGCAAATGTTTTTCTACCAAGCTAACAAGTGTTTGATTAAGTGCAACACATTGCTTTATGTGGTGAAGTTGTAATGAACAGTAAGCAAATACGCCAAGACATCTAATACATCTTTTGACAGAGAGACGCAAAATTAATAGTGGTATTGTACAAAGTAATGGAACCTAGTCAACAAATGTCAAATAAATAAATCCATATGGTAGTTGCACTGGGCTAATTAGCTTGGTGGAGCTAAACTGTCACTATGCAACAAACTACTTTAAGTCATGCAGCTGCTCTAATTAAGAGCTTTTACAGATTTTCCTACAGACTTAATCTCAGTTTCACAGAGTTGTTGCAGAAAGTAGTGGATGGTAGTGATGCAGGACTTTTACAACAATGCAAGTCTGATTGACTGAAGTACCCAGCAGAGGAAGGCTAATGCCATTACCCAGCAGAGGAAGGCTAATGCCATTACCCCTGCAGCTGTGAGTAAGTGATGTGCATGAGAATAGTGCAGTGCTACAAAGACTAATTAAAATGATCAACATGTGAAGGAAATAGTGCTGCAATGATGTAGTTGGTGTGTGCGGTTAGGGGTATTATCTCTGTGGTAATGCCTGTACACACATGTCATTTTTGTAAAATTATAATGGACTGTTTTAGAAAGGAGTAGAATGCTAGCACTGCATCATATTGCTCCAAAACATTAACTATCCAGTTTATAACCAAGGCATTTATTCATCTATTTATTCACTGAATAGTTCAAAAACAAACATGTCTAAACAAATATAAAAACAGTCTTTTTACTGTTTAACTGTTTTCCACCTAAAAAATCTTTATATTGTTATAAATAGTGTGCCTAATTTAATTGACTCACACTTCTCATACACATATTCTTCACAAATGACTTTTATTGGGCCCCACAGACCTTTCCCTGCAGTTGCAAGGTAATTCTATCAATGCTGTGCAAGTTAATATTCATATTAATATGCATTAGTAAATGTTTGTCTTATTTCTCCCTCACAGTCTCACCTTGACATATATAAAATTTCAGTCAATGTAACATTAAAGTTAGTTTTTCTTAAACATGAATCTCCCTCACTTTTTATTGACTTGTTTTAAATAATTTGTAGATCTAGTCTTATAAAAAAATCAGCCTGAATCTGTGGTAGGGAATGATAAAGTTCGACTTCATGAATATCTTACTGAGTCACTTCTCAGTGAATCTTAGTTGGATGAGACCAGTTACCCAGATACCAAGAAAAGTGTTTCAAAATCATCTGATAAATTTTGTCATGTCAGAGTTAGTTATACTAAGTAAGGGTGCAGGGGGACATAGATATGTAAGGCTGAGCCCTCCAAAAGTCCTCTGCCAAGAGCCAGAAATGTTGAAAGGAGGATGATTGAGTGCTTCTGGTTAAGGTAAACATGGGACTGCAGTTTTAATGCCGAAACCTTTGGATATACTGAAAGTTTTAACATTGGGGTGAGAATTTGTGTGAGAACATTTGCGGGTTAGGGTTAAGAATAAGGGCTATGGAAGAGGATACATTTAAAATTGTGTACATGACTATGTGTGTGCTGGTGTTCATAATGTCCATCTGATTGTCTTGTCTAGTGGTAGTGTCATAAATGGAATTTTTCAAGAGGTAAGATGTAGGTTTAGGGTTAGTAAACATTAATAGGAGTGCTCTGGAAACATTTCTTCTGAAGTTCTCTATAATAAAGTGGAAAAATATATTAAAGTATTTACTGGTGTCTGAGTGTGTATTACTTTTTAGTATACATGGATATCTCTAAAGTTGCCTTAGCATTTGCCTTATCAGATGAGATGGAAAATCGACTACCATAAAGTCTAAAGATTATGCAATTGATATTTTAATCTCATCACCAATGAACCTGCCAAAAAATTTAAAAAGGAGAAACAGCACTATCATAATTTTTTATTTTATATTATAGGTTCATAGGTTCATAGGTTCATACTAGGCTATCTGCCCGAGGGCATTTATAAGCCTAGCCCATAGTTTTGTGGCTTACGTCACCCCTTTAGTTTGGAGAAACTATGCCCATTATTTTGCTGTGCCTCTGTCGAGCAGTGACACTGAGGTAACCCCTGGGGTGTATCTGCGATCTCCCATCCATTGGTCAAGATTCCTCTTGAACAAGGCCAGCGAGGTGCTCTGCCTCACATAAACCGGGATTTTGTTCCACAGCATAGGGAGTCTTTGGGTGATGAATCTATCCCTCCAGCACGTCCTATTAATAACCGTGTTGAGGTTTAAGTCTCCCGCCCGTGTGGCTCTGAGGGATCTAGATTTTTTGAGATGAAGCATGTTCATCAAATCTGGGTTTGACATGGCCTTGTATGTCAGGCATAGGTCACCTCTGAGCAAGCGGTAAGCAACTGAATATAACTGGAGTTCTTTCAGTCGGGCAGCATAAGACAGATTTTGAGACCCTTTATCCTTTTGGTGAGGAACTTTTGTGGCCTCTCCAGCTGCTGCAAGTGTCGGGTCAGATACATTCCGAATGGGGCATTGTACTCGATCATTGGTCTGATGAGTGATGAGTATATGGAGACTATGACTTCCCTTGATCTAGATGTGAATCCCTTCATGATAAGGTGGGCAATGTAGAAGGTCTTCCTAACTACTTTAGCAATATGAGTGTCGAATGAAAGGCTACTGTCAACCTGGGTTCCCAGGTCCCTAATAACTTCTTCTGTGTTCAGGGATTGCCACCTATATGGTAGCTAGGGGTAACCTTATTTTTCCCGAAGGGTATGACTATGCATTTCTTGGCATTTAACTTTAGGCCATGGCTCTGGCACCAGTTATCCGTTTCTGTGAGACCCTTCTGAAGGATATCTGTGTCGGATGTGTTTTCCACTCACGGCCCAGTTTGCAGTCATCTGCAAACTTTGTCAGCCATAACCCTCCTGTGTTTGCTTGTACTTCAGAAAAGTAGATGCCAAACAAGAGTGGGCCCAGGACTGAGCCCTGTGGGACACCACTTGTGACAGGCTTTGAGTCTGACATGGCGCCAGCAACTCTGACCCTGTGGGTTCTGTCACTCAGCCAGTTTGCAACCCATCTTGTAATGTATGGGTTTACATTTAAGTTGATGAGTTTTTCAATGATACCCGAGTGAGGTATTGTATCAAAAGCCTTCGCCAGGTCTAGGTAGGCTGTATGGACTGCCTTTCCTCGTCAATGGCCTTGGTGACTGTTTCAAAAAGTCAACCAAGTTTAGAAGGCATGATCTGCCTTTGACAAAGCCAAACTGGGTTGGATCCAAAGTCTGCAAGTTCCCTATGTCTTTATTTATGAGATCCATTATGATCCTCTCCATGGCTTTGCAGATAAGGCTTGTCAAGCTAATGGGACGGTAATTTCCAGGGTCGGTGGAGGCACCGCCTTTGTGGAGTGGGACCACAGTCGCTGCGCCACTCCTGGGTAATGATCCGGAGGTGAGACTAAGATTAAACAGCTGTCCTAACTGTGGGTTTAATTCCTCGTTGAGTTCATGGAGCACACAGCCGGGGACACCATCAGGTCCCATGGATGCTGTATTCTTTGCCTTGGAGAGAGCAGTTCTCACCTGGGCATTAGAGATGTTTGGGGGGCTACAATCATTTGGTGTAGATATCTCTCCTTTAGGGGAGAAGTTTGCACTGAACCTTTCAGCCAGTATGTTGGCAATGTCTGTAGGATCAGTAATCTTCACATCATTTTGAACTAATTCTGAGCATATCTGGGAGTTTCCTCCTAGGTTTCTGACATAGCTAAAGAATGCCTTATGGTTGTCTTTAGAGTCCTTAGCTATTTTTTCTCAAAATTAGCTTTGGATGATTTTATGAGAGCTCTTAGCTTTTTACTTATAGTGATCAGCGGTGTCTTACCTTTTAAGGATTTTGCTCTATCTTGTAGTAGCTTTCTCCTTTTGTTGTAGAGTTTGTTTATGGCTGGGGTCCACCAGACTGGACGCTTGCCTTTGGCACAAAGAGTCTTTGTTTTGCTTGGGATTGCCTGATCCATGCAGCCCTGCAGGTGCTGGTAGAAGGCATTTGTAAGTGATTCAGCGGTTTGAGTAATGTTAACCGCTGGCTCAGGGGCCTCAAAGGAGACCACACTAGTCTTTAGAAGTGTGAAGTCGGCTTTCGAGAAGTTCTTTACTGTGGTCTTTTTCATTTCGGTGGGGCGGGATGAGGACCTCCAGCGAGATTAGTTTGTGATCAGATCTCACCAGTGAGGGGTATACTTCCGGCGTTGAACATTGTGCTCCCATGTTCGTGATGATGAGATCAAGTATGTTTTCTCCTCTTGTGGGGATGGTGACTAGTTGTTCCATGGCATTTGAGTTTATGAATTCCAGGAACTTTTGGGCTAGAGTGTTTGGGCTTGAGTAGTGTTCCCAGTCTATATTAGGGTAGTTGAAGTCACCTAGTATGATGGTGTTCGGAGATACATTTATCCCCTCCAGTGTTTTCAGGAAGGCCATATGAGGTTCCTGAGTTTGCGAGGGTGGCCTGTAACATGCTACAAATTGCAGAGCAGTCTTGCCTATGGTTAATTGCACCTGGATGGTTTCCGATGCATCGTGCGATGCCACCAATCTTGAGGTGTGGGTGTCCTTGATGAATATGGATACCCCTCCTCCTTTCTTGGTATTGTCCGAGTTTTGGGGCCGGAATGCATGATATGAGGTAAAACCTGATAGTGCTGGGGTGCTCTCAGGAGCCTTGAACCAGGTTTCTGTCACAGCACAGACATCGATGTTCTCCATACTGAGAAGGGCCTCGAGTGCGTGCATCATGAGGTTGAGACTTCTGGCATTGAGCAGCATTACCCTAAGTTTTTTTTCTTTGTTTTGTTCTAGGGTGGTAGGTTTAGAATTTGAGCCTTGCCTAAAAAAGGCACTATGGGGTTTTGTCAAGTCAAAGGATCCCTGTCAGGAGTTCATCAGCTCTAGATTACCTACTTACCTACTCATAACTGATAGTGGTAGGCAAAAAAACACAATTAGATATAAAGAAAATAACTTAAGGCATGCCTTTGTAAATATGTAATGCAATGTGATGATAGTCATGAGTTAAAGTTTTGTGCATTGCAAAAAAACTGATCACAGAAGCAGAGGAGGAGATATCGCTAATTTTACTGAGTGCATAGAGTATAAATGGACTGTTAAATGCAGCTAATGTGTCTGGTTTGAATTGGAATCAGTTTTAAACCTATATGGAAATTAAAATCACTAAAATGTTAACATTGCTTTAAATGGTTTATTCTGTCACATGACTGTACTTTTAAATGCTCTTAGGTTCATAGGTTCATAGGTTTATACTAGGCTATCTGCCCGAGGGCATTTACAAGCCTAGCCCATAGTTTTGTGGCTTACGCCACCCCTTTAGTTTGGAGAAACTATGCCCATTATTTTGCAGTGCCTCTGTTGAGCAGAGACACTGAGGTAATCCCTGGGGTATATCTGCGATCTCCCATCCATTGGTCAAGATTCCTCTTGAACAAAGCCAGCGAGGTGCTCTACCTCACATATACTGGGATTTTGTTCCACAGCATAGGGAGTCTTTGGGTGATGAATCTATCCCTCCAGCATCTATCCCTCTTCTATTACAGCAGGACTATTGAAATCACATGAAAAAATATACGATGCATGGAAGTGCCAGTGGTAATTAGGTTTGTTTAATACTGCTCCTTCTGAATGATAGCTGCTTCAATTTTACTTTATTTGGCGTTTATCCTGTTTATTGGAAACTACCTCTGGCTAGACTAGAAAACAAATTCAGACTACCATTCTGATGGATACATAAAATGATATGGATGGCTGTCAGGAAATGGGCTCCATGATTTCAATAAATTTGTCCATTTTTGTCAACTTAGTCAGGGTTCTTGGACCAGTTAATCATCTTGTGGGATATTTTGGCAGCTGTGTCTGGCAGTTGGCACACAGCACTAAAGCTATATACAGTTAAGAAGCTACTTCCTGTGGTACAGGGTTTGATTTTCTCACCCTTTATTTGCTGACTGTGTGACCTTGAGCAAGTCACTTAACCAAACAATGCTTTGTGTTGTGCTGTGCTGATCCTATTTATTCTGCTGTAGCCCATGTGTCTTTTAACACTTCCAGGATCCAGTAGCTGTCATTTCTGTTAAGCATCTTCAGAACAATAAGTATAACCTTGAAACTCAATCAAGCAGATTTGGGAACTCACCAGTGAAATAATAATAATAATAATAATAATAATAATAATAATAATAATAATAATATTAACAACAGCAGCTAATTGTTAATCAGTATAGTAGACTGATACACATGGTCCATTTTAACCACAGCCATGCCTGATTAAATCACTTGATCAGAGTCACACAGTAAAGAAACAGAAGTAGATGGTATCGAACCTCACCGTACTGGAAGACAAAATATATGACAGCAGTATAGAGTTTTAAACATCTGCACTAACTGCCAGACAATGCTTACATGTTCCTCCAGATCAGAAACATTAATAAAATGTTTTTAGTCAGGTGCTTATTAGTTAATATTCTAAACGCATCATTTTTCCTCTGTGAGTAAATGAATGGTTTTAGATAAGGTAGTTAACCTGAAAATGGCTATTATTTGTGATTGTTTCATAGGTTCATAGGTTCATAGATTAGTACTAGGCTAACTGCCCTTGCGAGCCATTTTAAGCCTAGCCAATTATCCCTTATGAGACTCAAACCCTGCACCTTGTCTTTGTAAGGCAAACACCTTAACCATTAGGCCACCCTCCCAACCCTGCAACAAAATAGGGGTCATAGTTTATGTATATGTCCTTTGTGCTACTTTGACTGATCACAGAATGACTTATAGTTAGGTATCCGGGGAGGGGGGGTGATGCACTGAATGTTAGTTTGCTGAATCTTTTCTTCCTAGGTTTATAATACTATGTTAAATTTTAAAGGTCTAAACCTGCATCTTGTAAATGCCATCAAAGTGTGTATAGTAATTTGTAGGCTTACAAGGAGTATGCATGTTATGTGAAGAAGAAAATATTGTGTCAGGTTGTCAGCCATTAAACTAAGGAAACATATCTCCTGTAAAAAAAGAAGAAAGGGATCACTATGTATGATAGGAAAGGGTGATGTTGATGGAGAGGGAGGAGACTGGGTAGGTGTAGATCTGTTACAGATGGGGGCATCAGTGCACTATACAACACAGACTCTACTATAGGATCTGCTGATTGTAAATGTCATACATAAAGCAACCATCCAGTAAGATAGCTCAGTCTATTCCATATGGAGCACTTCTGCAATTACCTTGCACACCACAGAGTACCTTTTCTCCCCTCAAAACATCACTGATTTTGTTTTATTAGATTCAAAGTCAGATGCATTTTCTATGTAGTATAAACAGCCATAACAAGGTGGAATTGCAACCAGAAATATCAGAACCAACCTATCCTCACGGAAACAATCAAGACGTGTAAAAAAAGTCCCAAAATCATGTCTCCAAGTAAAGTGCAGCTCTCTCAGTTTAACCTTTCCATATCTTTTGGGTTTCTAATACCATGATGGAATAGACACCATTCCTAAGTCAGGGTACAATTAAAATTCATGAAATTAGTATTGTTTCAATCTTAGATAGCTAGCTATATATATATATATATATATATATATATATATATATATATATATATATATATATGTGTGTATATATAATTTTGGGCAATATAATAATTTTGATAAGCACTAACCTATCTTCAAAAGTAAAAAAAAAAAAACATGTATTCCATTTTCTAATAAGAAGCAGTACTTCAATTATTTTTACTTTTTTTATTAATCATTGTTAATAATCTTACTCACATCTAGATATATTCTTATTCCTAAATATTTTAATTCTTTTCCATTGCAATTATATTTATGGTTATCCTTAAACTAAATTTCAGCAGTGATATTTCTTGGAACTTCTCAGTTTCCTCTTCCATTTCTTTGATCAAATAATTTAAATTTCCTCAGTTAGTAAACTATCATCCGCATAAAGTTGTAGTTTAGAATGACAATCTCTATTAATTCAGAATCCATCAATTTTTCTTCTCATAGTATTACATTTTTAGTTAAGGGTTTGATAACTAATGCCAATAATAAAGGGGACAAGGGACATCCTAGTTTTGTGCTTTTGTTTAAAGTGAATCCTTGAGAAATGTAAGGTTCAATTTTAACATATGCTTTGGAGTCTCTATACAGTTTTTTTAATATTCCAATAAACTGTTCTGTTAATGCAAATGCTTCTAAAGTTTTAAATAAGTAGTTCCAATCTACATAAATTAGCTCTCTCAATATCTACGCTAATTAGGGCCAATTTCTTATTCATTCCATTTGTTAAATCTAATACAGTTACAACCCTTTTTATATCATTATACATTCATTTATTGACTATAAATCCTGTTTAATCTTTATTAATTAATCTACTATATCTCTTAACCTTGTGGTGAAATTTGAAGTAAATATGTTATAGTCTATATTTAATAATGAAATATATCTATATGAGGAGACTAACTTATTATCCTTTCTTTGCTTAAGTATAGGTGAGATTACAGAAAATTTCCATTAAGAAGGAATTATTTTGCCACCATGAATTATCTTGAAAATGTCAGTCAGTAATTTTTAAATATTTAACAGAAACAGACTATTTAATTCCATATCTAAACCATAGAACCCTGGTGCTTAACCATATTTACCTTTTTTTTAAAGCTTCCTTAACTTCTATCAGGGTAATAGGCTTATTCAACTGAGAAAAGTGTTGGTTATTTAGTTTGAAAGTAACATTTTTCTTTAAATAATTGTCAATTTCTAATCGTGAGGATTATTATTATCTTTATTAAGATCCTCATGGATTTTTTTTTAATATTAAGCATTTCCTTTATACCTGATGTAAGCTTATTAGTGTGAGGATTTCAGATAGTATTTATGCATTTTTGCTTTACATCTTACATCTGTTGGCTAATATATGTAGATTTTTAAGTCATCACATAACTATGCATTTTTATTTTTTTCTAAAGCTATCTTCACTTTATGCTTTAAAACTGTTTGATATGTTGTCATTAATTTGTTAATGATTTCAGTATTATCTAAGTTATTTGTTTGTTGTTTAAACCTTACTTTGTGTATTTCATCTTGTATTTCTAATGACTATTTATCCCAGTCTTTCATTTTATTACTAGCCCATCTTCCCATTCTGTCTTTAATATACATACTTATGGAGTCCCATAGTATGATTTTACTAACCAGACCATTATCATTCAAAGATAAAAAATCCTCAACTTGTTCCTAAGGTAATTCTTAAACTCTTTTAATGTCATCATATATACTGGGATTCCATAAATAATCAGAAATGTCCTTATATCCATTACTAGTTTAATGCTTAGTGCATTAAGATCAGATAGAGGACAAGCATTAGTTTTAAAATAATTCACTTTATTAAGTAAATCTATAGCGGCATAGATTCTATCAATTCTAGTTTGCGTTCCATGCACATAAGAATGATGAGTAAAGAACAATAACTTATCTTCTGCTTTAACTAGTAAATCAACTAAATTATTATGTTAACTTTCTTCTATGTACTTGTATCTTCTATACTAAATATGCAGTTAATATCCCCTGCTAAATTAAACTATGCTTCCAATGACTTTGTAGTAAGTTTAAATTATTTTTATCCACTCTTGCACCTATTACAGGGATCCAGTAAAAGTTAACTGATGTATAGAGTATGCTATTATATTTAATTATTACAAATGTATACATTCCTTTAGGATCATTAAAGGATTCCATGACTTTAGGCATTATAGTGGATTTTCTCCAGAGTATAGCAGTTCCCCTCTTCTTTTTGTTAAGATAAGTGGATGATAACATTTCATAACTTAAATTATTTAAATACTGTGTATCTTTATATACCAGGTAAGTCTCTTGCAAGAATATAATGTCCTAGATTCTAGATATCTCATTAATGATTTCCTTTTGTTGCCATTATTTAGTCCATTTACATTAATAGATTGAAACTATCATACTGTGAATTTAAAAAGATTTATTTTAAAAGATAATGACATTTATCCACCATATTAATTTATATATATATATATATATATATATATATATATATATATATATATATATGTATATATATATATATGTATAAATAACTCTAATGTAGTCCTCTGACATTATCTTGACATTCCAGATCTTTTTGAATTCTTCCTTTCTACAAACTAAACAACTAAAATTCAAAAATAACAAAAAGAAAGACAAGTCTACAACTATAACTATATATATAATACTAATAAACCACAATCTACCACTGATACCAATGTTCCTAGTCTGCCTATTGAACAAACTATTAAACTATCACTCCAGCAATACCTAAAAATTCATCTAAAAAATAGCCAAACGCTACCATGACTTACAGATAACTAATATAATCTTATACATAGATAAAAAAAATAAGAGACTGTTAATTTAGTTACATAGTTGCCATTTAATGCTATTTCCCCATTACTACAATCAAGTTTAATAATCATTTTCTGTTAATCATAGACATTAAATAATCTAACAAATAGCATACTATATACCTATTTATATAATAGCAGTATAAATTACCCATTTAATATTCCTAAATTATTTACTCATTCAACATTATTATAAGTAGATCTCTAAATAAATAAGTATAACAGAGTGGGACCTAAAGAGTTAAAGTCACCTGCAAATGTACAGGTCACAGGTAACCTTGTCATACTATACTATAATACAAAATAGAGACCAATGTACATATATATTTATCATGTCAAAAGGCACACACCTATTTTATAGCGCTAACAAAAAGTTCTGAATTGGTTTTTAAAGTACAAGTTTCTGTATTTCAGTATAACAGTATTAACACATCAAATATCACATTTTTTCAAAAAAGTTAGCTTATTAAACTACTTCAGAAAAATATGCACATTACTAAGGTTGAAAAGAATGTCTTAATATTTCTATGGAGTCAAAAAAAATTTGCAGTCTATATTGTATTCAAAAGTTACAAAGTGTTCAATGTAAAACCCATCCTCCTTTCTTGGATTCAAATAAATTGAAAAATCTCATTTACTTTCTATCAAAATGAATGTACTGATTCAGCAATAAAAGACTCATGTTTCAACTTTTACTTATGAAATGAGTTATTTTAGGTAGTTTTAGTCAATCTAACATTCAACATGTAAAAAACATCAAAGTTCACATGACTAAGCTTCAAATTTCAGGATTCGTATTATTTTGAAATACTTTATATGATTTTCTACATAAAGTATATATGACATCTTGTATATTCACATTTCTGTCATGCACAAATATATGCAATAGACATCCTCTTAAAAGCAGTTTGTTATTTAAATATATTTTTGTCTTATTTTCCCACTAGTATTCAGTCTTATTCTATATATCTTGTACTTATGAAGTTTCTCATCAAAAAGCTATTTAATCATCAGTTGTCTATTAAATATTATGTTATGTGCATATATTTCTTAATTTACTGATACTGCTCTTTTATTAATCTTACATAGATATTGTATTCAGTGTGAATATGCATATTTATAAGATGTTTACTCTTAATAATTCTAATATTACAAGTAATCTTGACTATACATATATATATATATATATATATATATATATATATATATATATATATATAGACATATATATAGACATATAGATAGAAATAGATATAAATAACAGAATTTCTGCTTATTTAATTTGAATACATGTGTTTAGCCATTGTGAACTACTGTTATGATCTAAGCTTCATGTGCTGACATCAAAATCTGGCTACACCATGTGAAAAGGACAACTCACGG
Source organism: Protopterus annectens (assembly GCF_019279795.1). NCBI lineage: Eukaryota > Metazoa > Chordata > Ceratodontiformes > Protopteridae > Protopterus > Protopterus annectens. Next base: position 397,285,652 of record NC_056750.1, read on the forward strand.
CATACAGCGGTTAAGTTCCTCATACTTCTTAGTTCTTTTAAGTTGTTCTAATCAGTAAAAAACATTTAACTTTACTTCCTTCAATTAATATGTACAGTTAATTTGTATTTTTAAAGTTAATAACACTGCAGCATAAGTTAACATATAAAATGTTAGCAAATGATATTACATTACTATATATATTATATTATATGTTATAACATTGCTATAGCTTTTGTATTACCTACTCTTTACCTCTATGAAAAGAAGCAAGGTATTATTTTGAGTAGATTTTTTTACATATATACTTGAGAAAATAAAACAATAGAAAGTTATTTGTCTTCTTTCACAGATATCAGTGATAAACTTTGACCTAGATTTTCTTCAGCCCAGCTCAAGGCGGGAAAATTGTAGCATTCTGAAAAGATGGAACACTTTTGTTCTCAAGCTTTCTCGGTGTGTCTGTTGTTTCATAAATGTCCTGTGAAAGAAATGCATTACACAGGAACAAGGAAAACAAAATCACCAGCACATTAACATGTCCAATTAGCATATTACTTAGATCTGTCATTCAGTTAACTCAGCAATGCACCTAACTGATGTTGAATAAATAAAATAAAATTATTAACTTACATATCTTTAAAGTTACCAATTCTATTGCTTATTATGTAATTACATTTTCTTAAAGAAAGCATTTATTTAACATTTAGAAACACAATTATAGGTTTAGTTAAGTGAAATATATTGTCTTTCACTGCAAATATAGTAAAACAGTAAAACTAACCCTTAAATTCTCATCATGAAAAAATGCTTCAGCTTAAAATATAAATACATACTTACATATGTTTTGAGGCTTAAAGCCCAGTGCAAAAAATTTACTTAAAAGGAAAATCTATTGTTTTACAAAACAATAGCCCAGCAATCAGTAAATAAGCATCAATTGTTTTTAGGCTTTTTAGTTTTAAAGCAGTTTTCCATGAATTTGGCTAACTCTGTCACTTCAAAGATATACCATTCTACTCCATTTCTTCAGTATTAAAGATTTTATTGCTATTAACAAAAGTAGATGCCATCATGTTAAATATTTTCGTTTCTTCAGAAAGGAATAATTTGATCTTTGTAGGAATCACCAAAGTATTGTTCTTTTTAAGTTCCTTGATCAGTGGTAAACAGGATTTTATTTTACTCATTACTTTATCGGAATAGTCATTGTCAAATCTGACTACATGTTCACCTACTTTAATAGGTGGGTTGGACCATGCTCCTTTTAATATTTGATCTTTTTCTAAGCTAGACATGAACTTAACTATAATTGAGTGTGGTGGATAGTTTTCCTTCTTAGAAGGTGCTCTCAGGGATCTATGTGCTTTTTCAATTCCAAAAGACAAAGTTTCAGGTAGATTTAATGTTTTATGTAGCCAGGTAGTTAATAAGATTGTTATGTTGTCTCCCTCATACTTTTCAGGTATACCATAAATTCTAATTTTATTTAATCTCAGTCTATTTTCTAAATCATTGAGTTTTTTGATGAGCCAGTTATTTTCTTTTAAAAGAAATTTAGTCTGAGACTCACCTTGAGTTCTTCTGCTTTTGTGATCATTCAAAGTCTCTTCCATAGTGTTGATTTCTGCCCCTTGTTGTTTCATAATGGTTTTACAATGTCACATCCTCTTTTTGGTCTCTTCTTTGAAACATTCTAGTTTTGTATCCAGTTTGTCTCTTAAGTAATATATCCTGCATACCAGATACTACTGACTGAATGTCTTTTTTAACACAAGAATCCTGAGTACCATTTCATGAGTGAATCATGTTGAAGCTTCTTCTCTCTTAGCCAAACAGCTGAAATTCTGACAGAAAAAGTATTGCTTTTGAAGAACTTGAAGCTATAAATCATTTGTCTGAATATTAATGAATAAAATTAGCTAGCAAGTAGCTTCAAATTGCAATATTTGATTACATTTTCTGTCAGAGAAAAGTTTTCAGTCACAGAGCTTTCACCAGTAGCAACTCACAGTACGCCATCTTCTGCCTTCAGATCTTGATATTTTGTAACTTCATGTTTGTCTGTACATGAGATACTGTAATCTATAGGTTAGCAATTTCAATTATCAATGCTACCTTTATCTTTTTTCATGCACTACTCTGTTTTTTTTTGTTTTGTTTGTTTGTTTTTTGCATCATTGTTTTGAATTTTTGGAAATGGCTGATCCCATGTGATGTACACTTCACTATTCCCTAATTTCTTTGGTTCATGTTCCCAATGCTTCTCAGTTACTTCAATGCTGTAATGTTTGCAAAATCTCTAATGCAATAATCTTGCCACATTATTGTGCCTTTCCATGTACAGGCCCTCTGCCATGATTGTTTCACACTCAGCAACAAGGTGTGTAACTGTTTCCGATCCTTTTCTATAAAACCTCCATTTTTCTTTTTCTCCCACATGTTCAATGTATTTATAAACCAGAGTGTATGTATTCCACTATTTTTAGCTGCCATTATTAACCTTTCATTCTTTGGTTTCAACTCACCTCTCCTTAATCATTCCTGTATCAAATCCTGATCTACATGAGAGTGTTCCAGAAGATCTCTATACTTGCCCCTACATTTATGACTTTTCCACATTTCTTTCCTTCTCCATATATTTTCTTTTGATTTTTTGGCACATTCACTTGCTGTATGATTTTTGTCTATTTCTGGTTTGATTTGCATTCCTGCTTGATACTCAAATGCTTCTGCTAAACTAAGCAGAGAGGTCATCTTAGACTTTTCCTAAAGTTTTAAAACATTAGGGAAAGTCTAAGATGACCTCTCTGCTAAACTAAGCAGAGAGGTCATCTTAGACTTTTCCTAATGTTTTAAAACTTTCACTATGTTTGGATCTGAAGAGGTCAGCAGATATGTATGTAGTCCAATGACTACATATCTATACATGTGATCAATTTCAAGTAGGTCCTTACCTCCTTCACAGAATGGAATATATATAATCTTGGTATACACACTGATTTTTATATATCATCTGATAAGTGTGAAGCAATTTTCTTGTTTTTCTGTCCAACTGATCCAATACCTTTTGGGGCCAGACAATCACACCAAAACTGTAAGTTAAAACAGGAAGAGCAAATGTGTTTATAGCTTTGACTTTATTCCTAGATGTCAAGGCTGTTTTCAATACAAATGTTAATGTTCTAAAGTATTCCTTACTGAATTTTATTGACATTTTTCATGTTTTATTGCCAATCCTTCATCAATTTCCAAATATTTATACACTCCTTGCTCAAGTTCCTTTATATGACATTCCTGTCAGAAAGTGATATTTTCTTGGTACTGCAGCTTTCCTGATTTAAACATTGCTCTTGCATGTTTATCAATACCAACTGTCATTCTTATATTACCTGAGAAAGTTTTAACAACTAGCAGTTGTGCTTTCAACCCCAGATTTGATGAACTATACAGTTTTAGGTCATTCAAAAAAAGTACATGAAAAATCTTTAAGCAACTTTGTTTTATAGGAGCCAAATTGTAACCAAGACCTAATCAGTTAATTAAACAGTTTAATGGGTTAAGGGCAAAACAAAGCAATAGCAGTGACAAAAGTATCACCCTAGAATATTCCCCTTTGAATTTTTATGCCTAGAAATGAGGTTTGGAACAGACCATTTTGTCCAGGGACATCTTCAAGGTGGGGGGTTAGTTAGAATAGTAGGATTTGGGTGGATAGGGGGAGGATAGAGTTAAATAGGAATGGATGAGGTTTGGGAGGAAGTGAGGTAGGGGTACGGAGGGGCTTAAAGGATGTTAGGCAAGTGTAACTGGAATAGGAGTCACATTTTGGCGTTAACTTGCTACCCACCCTCCCTCTTTTATTAGTGGGGATATGGTTGTTTAGTTTGGACAGGGCAGATAAGAGGGGCAGGCTTGCCCTCTTCTGTTCCCCCTCTGGTGCTGGATGGTCAATTCAATAAGTTTGAAAAGGAAAGTGAGCGGTTACGCTAATTGAGTACATAAGTAAGCAGAGGAAGCTGCTTATTTGGTTGATGGTATAATGCAATAAATGGTAATGAAAGTGAGCAGTTATGCTACTTGATAAGTACCGATAAATGGTAATGGAAGTGAGTGGGTACACTGCTTCATAAGTAAATAAGTGGAGGTATGGATGCTGATTACTGATCAGGATGAGCAGGTTTACACTGTCCTGTCCTAAGATAATTTTACATGGATGTTATTTCACCTATATCATGTTTGGTTGAAATGAATAAATATTGAATAACATTTATATTTATGTAAATTTAATAAAGGTCATCAAATGTCATATGGTGTAATGTGTTTCTTGAAGTGGACCTGGACAATACTAATTTGCCCTTTGTAATGGTTTAATTGCAAAGTGGTATACCACTGTTTCATGGTCACCATAACTGAACTGCTTAATGCAAGATGTATCTTATACATATGTAAGCACTCCTTTATCCATAAATATAAGATACTGTCTGTGAAGATATGTGAAGGATGCCAGCCTAACTAGATAGAATTTTGTATATAATTCTGTCATTTGTAAATATTAATATAAGCCACAGGCTTGATCTCTTAAATGTGAAAAGACTGTATTGGATGTTGAACTGCAAAAATCTAACAACAGTGCACTCTGCTGTAAGAAAGCTGATAAGTCAAGCATTTTATGACTGTTTTGATCTCAGGACTTGGAGGCATGATGTCTGAACCAGCAGATTCTTTCTATTGTTTTGAGACTAGAGTTAATTCTTAGATTTTACATATATAATGTCTTCAATTGCTGTAGTTTCCTGACCAGGTGCAAGCTTACTAAAAAATGTTAATGTAGAGTTTCTATTAGCCTGGGAAACCAGAGAATTGTTAAGAATGATGCAATCTAAAATGAGTCAGCAAGATGCATTATCAATTTAAAGGACTTTCTTAGAGACAGAGAGAGAGAGCATTTTGCATTTGTCTTCAGAATTGACCACTCACCAGCACTTGCTTTGCTCTATCTGTATGTAAGTAGGAGCTTAGACTTTAGTGTCTCTCCTAAAAATAGACAGACAATAGTAAGTTTAGCCTAGCTATTTTCTATATTTATGTCAAACTATTCTATAGTATTATTTTAAGCATTTTCTTGTGATCTCTGAACTCTTGACTAGCACTGTGTAGTAAGAAGTATTATTTTGTATTTTTTTATTAATTATTATTAAATATTTTTAAACCTTTTAACTGTGGCTGTTTTGTGTAGAGATAATTTAAGTTCCAGAATACATTGCATGTATATAGTGGTACTGTACAAAGCCACTCCAAATAAGCCTTGCTGCTCAGTCACACTTACCATTTGGATAACAATATTGCACAGTAATAATTGGCCACTCTTTGGTAAGGGCCTTTTTAGCAGCTGACAAGTAAGGGTCCTGATGGCAGTGATTACTACCTTATAGCCTGGACAGAAGGGGCACAGCTAGTGAACCTGTGCCAGCCTTCCCCAGGAGTGTCTGTGTGGTTATATATAAATCATATTTCAAAGTGTGTGTGTGTGTGTGTGTGTGTGTGTGTGTGTGTGTGTGTGTGTCAGCTACTTAGGCAGGGACACAAAGCACTGGTTGGACAGAGAGTGCAAGGAGGACTTGGCTTGGGACCCTGGCTTAGGACCCCACTCTATTAGCTGTGCCAATGGATAGTCTTACTGGGGATCTGGAGAGAAAGGGAGAAACCAACCCCAGACTGACTGTGATCTCTGTGTGCTCTTAAGAGAAATTGTACTTTACTGTGTATTTGTTATCCTTCCCAATGTGGACGCCCCTCACTGGTGTTAGTGGTGAGGATTGAGGCTCCTTGATTACTAGGCCAGTGCACTGGTGTCACACTGTCAAATGCTTGTTTGCAATCTATCCATGCTATATTTAGATTAGTCCCCTTTTTACAAGTCTCTATTATGGTTTTATTTGGCAGCAAATGATCTTTTGTTAAATATGTCTTTTGTTACCCTTTTGCCCTACTGCCATGATTAAGTTTTCTTTTAAATGAGTTATAAATGTTGTTTGCATCAATTCTAGCATATAGTTTGTACACTGTTGGAAGGCAAGTTATTTGTCTATATATTTTAGGATGGCTTACAGGTTCACTCTTAAGGAGGAGCATTGCTTTTCTTGTTGTTAACCAGGTTGTTGTCTTTTCAGGATGAGCATAGATATATTTCTCACTCAGGGTTAAATCTTAATATAAAGATGTTAATATTTTTAGCTAGAAGTTAGGTACTGCATCTGGACTGGCTGTTTGCCTGTTAGGAACTTTTCTTAATTTTGTTTCAGTTCATATCACCATTACTTCATCCCATTTCATATTCTGTACATTTGAACTCCTTACTGTTTCTTTTAATTCTTCTATCCATTCAGCATTTTTGTTATGTTCCATAGGGTATTCATAAATATTTCTTTAAAATGTATCGATTTCTTCTTTTTTGGTGGTTTTCTATTCCTTTTGCTTTGTTTCCCCAGTGCTCTACAAAACTTTTTTGGGTCATCAATGACTTGCTTATTTTTGTACTTTTCTTTTATTTTTATCTGTATACTTTCTACGTTTTTCTGCCTGTACTGATATTTTTAGTTTTTTTTTTTTATTTGCTATAGCATATAATAGATCCTGGTCTGTTCTGATACTGTGCATTGCTTTTATCATGACTATCTTTTATATATTTTTTGTTGTTCTGTTCCATCTTTTATACCCTACTAACAGTGACACTTCTTCTTAATTCCTTTATAGTTTTTACTATTTGATGTGTCCATGACGGTATGTAATTTTTCCCTTCCTTTCCTTTATTGCAATGTATTTTTGTGGCAAGACTTTATTTGTTATTAATTTAGCAACAGTAATATATCCTATTTATTTCTGATATTTCACATGGGATTTATGTTAATAGCTTTACTGTGTTCATCTCTTTTATCAGACTTCCATCATTTTGGTCTTATTTACTATCTGTAATTTATTTCTTTTATCAGTCTTAATATACCTATCCATCTTTATTAAATCAAGCAACTCTTCCCTTAGATAATTTTCTTCTATACTGAAGGCACATTTGTTTTTTTCTATTTCCTGCAGACATTCAAAAGAAAGTTCCAGAATGTCTTTCTGGAATATACACTCCTCAGCTGCATCCTGCCTCCTCCTTTGCTCCTTCATATGGGAATACATTGACCCATCACTGCGCAGCATTGCCTTGTCAGAGTTGCCACTGTTTCTTGCTCCTTCCCTTGCTGTGCAACTCCAACTGATCTTTTGTACTCATCTCCTATTGAAGGCTCCAGAGCATCATCATGTGACAAGTGATCAGATACTTTCTGTTCCACCTGTTTCTCCTTAATTTGGGAACTCATTGTTTCATCGTGCCATGACATTATCTCATTTGAAATTTTACAAAATCCTTCACTTTGCACTTCACAGGAAATCCACAACTTCAGTTTCTGTTTCTTTAACTTCTCCATTAACTAATCCTCTTTTCTACTTAACCCCTTTGTTTTCTTAGTTTCTGTGTTCTGAAGTTTTCCATAGCTGGGTTTCTTTACTTGTATTTCCTTTCAAATATCTTTATTGCATTTTTTTCTTTGTATTGGTTAGTTTTGCTTTACCTTTTGCATAAATATTATACCATATCAAATCTCTTTTTCTTTCTCATGTCCATATTTTTTCTTTGGATGTCTCCACCTCCTCCACCTGTCTGTTGTAAAAGGAATGTCAGATGCAAGTACAGAGTCCCTTTTAAAGCCACTAAAATCCCTTCATTAGATGTATACAATGCAGTAAGACGTAATCAACAGTAAGAGCATGTCTTTTTAGATTATTCTGCCAATTGGTACACAGGGGTAGTTCTTGTGGTATAGGGTTTGATTCCCTCTTCCCTCATTTGTCTATTGTATGACTTTCAACAAGCCATGTAACTAGATATTCCTGCTAGTTTACCCCTGAAAAGGGACTGTGTGTCCAATCAGCATACCTGATTAACAAATGGGTATTATTTTTCTGTTAGATAATGCATTTTTTTTGGCAAACTACTACAGAGGAGAGATCTTCCATTGTTCAGCAGAGGCAATACTCTTCAAATTTTGTGCCTGATGATAGGTTCATAGGAGGTTACTAAGTTAATAGCCCAGAGGCCTTTACAAACCTAGCCATGTAAAAACTCAAATACCGTTAGTGACCAAGTTTAGAGGGTCGCTGTTTTCAGAGCAATACTGTGATCAGTACCGAATTGCGCTGTCCATGAAGAACATAGGTGCCACCCCCAGGATGAATTTACGGTCACCCATCCAAGTGTCAAGGTTGCGCTTGAGTAGAGTCACTGAGGAGCTCTGTTCACATGGAGTGGGAGCTTATTCCAGAGAAGAAGTAATCCCTGGGAGATATATCTGTCTCTCCAGCATGTTCTATTGATGTCACAGGCTAGATTGAGATCTCTGGAGTGAGTTATTCTTGTCCCATTTGATTTGAGGTTGTGCACCAATTCCATTAGGGGATTGTCCAAGACTGTTCTGTAGACCAGGGATAGGTCACCTCTCACTAGCACAAAGTACACTGACAGGGCATTTTAGTCTTTCCATATTTATCATGTTTTGGAGGTCCTGAATTCTCTTGGTAAGAAACCTTTGTGGTCTTTCCAGTTGCTGCAGGTGTCTGATGAGATGCATACAGAAGGCAGCATTGTACTTGTTTAGTGGTCTGATAAGGGTCAAATACAGTGGAGTTATACTCTCCCTGGTCTTGGATGCGATGCTCTTATTTATGAGATGTGCAATGAAGAATGCTTTTCTTAACACTATGGACACATGGTGATTGAAATTTTGATTGCTTTCAACCTGTGTTCCCAAGTCCTGCACAGCTGAGTTGGTGCTTAGAGGTGTGCTATCTGTTTCATAATTAGCAGGGGCTACTTCTTTACCAAAGGGGATAATGAGGCATTTTTTTGTGTTACATTTTAGTCCTTGAGTTTGGCACCAATCATTTGTCAGAGTCAGCCTTTCTGTAATATGTTAACATCATTGGAGAACTCTATGATTGCACCCAGTTTAGAATCATCTGCAAAGCTGGTAAGGTACAGATCATCTACCTTTGTCTGGACTTCAGATAAATAGATTCCAAACAGTAGATGGCCCAGCACAGATCCTTGCAGTACCCCGCTGGTAACTGGTCTACTAATGGAGGTGGACTCTGCAACTTTGACAGATATGTGCTGTCAGTGATCCAGTTTGTTACCCATCTAGTAATGGATGAGCTGATCCCAAGCTGGGAGATTGTGTTGTATCATCCTTAGTCATAAGCTGAATGCTAGATATGGTTATTGTGTAACTGATTGTAATATCTATTATAAGTAAACATGCAGAAATATGGATTCTAAACTGGAGATGAAGGCAACAAATTTGCCAGATTTTGCAGCTTGAGCTGTGCTTTGCTTAGAATGCTTTCTTTAAAGTTGATTATAAATCCCCAAACAGATACTACTTTTTGCAGTTATCCAGGAGGTATTTATCTATGTGACATTTAAAATAATATAATGCAACAGCTTCAAGCAGAGAACTTTATAACTTCACAAAATACAGATAGTCACAGACAAATGCATACAGCCAGAAGCTACACCCTTTCTTTCCACATACAATTATACAGAATGAAAACAGTTCAACCAAATAGTTTATCTAAAAGCTATTTCCTTGTGGGATAACTAAACATCTTGTTGTTCACACCTCATATGAAATGTTATTGCAAATCATTACATTTTTCTACACAGCAGCAGAAGGCTATGTTATGTTTATTAAACATTCAGCTCAGTGTTGTTTACCCAAACGAAGAATTGTTCTATCGATATTTTGATTATCCTTTGAAAATGCATTCATTTAATAGGGACAAATAGCTTATGACAAGTATGAACTCTCAACTTCTTTTGTAGTCACGTAAATTTAAAAACTCCACTGGTGGAGTGTAATGAAGTGAAGTGAAGTGAAACAGAGAGGGCATGAACTTGGTGTGAGATAATTCAATAAGCTTGAGCTAAATGTGACTTAAAGGTGAAATGTAGCTGCATTTAGGCATACAAGCAGTGGTTAGGAAGGTGTGACACCAGCACTTCCATTTCCTTGAAGGTAGTATTATAAGTAAGTATCCCAGACACAAACACGGAACACATTAAAAAGACTGAAGTAGGGACAGGTCCATCTCTAGCCAGTTTAAAGCCCCATGACTGAATCACTGAGGTTAATTCACCAGTATTTTTGAATAGCACCTACTATCATGATAAGTGATTACTTAAAATAGGCTACTAATGAGTTCACCACACCTCTCAACCTCTTGTAGCAAGAAGTCTGGACAAAGCCATAAATAATGGGGGCCAAAGGCCCAAAAATAGGGACAATTTTAAATATTGCTCTTACAAACTTAGAAAGTTAATAGAATAACAGGCTTTGCATTAGCATGAATTTTCTGAAGGGTATGACGTCTGAAATTCAAATGTCTGGCATTATTTTCTAATGTAAATCTTTAATGATTTACCACTAATTTACCAGAAAACCACAATTTTATAAAAAAAAAAAATGGACCAAAAATATGAGGCAAAAATCTGGACATTCTGGGAAAATCTTTACAGCTGAGAGGTATAGAGTCCACATTGTTATGCCAGATACCTTTGCATATTTCATGTGATACTCGTCTGTGGTGTAACTGTAGCCAGGTGTTTATCTGTGCACAATGCCTCCTAGCTATGACTTGGTGCACTGCTACTAACAGTGTAGTAATAGGATGCACACATATGCCTATACGGGGAAGAAGTATTATCATTACAAAGTCATCTCAATGGTTGTATTACATGACATTTACCTCCTTGCATACTTGGGAATCTCAGCATATTTGTTAAGCCATAGTGCAGTCAGGGTTTATGTCCACTGGTTATATGCTACAACACTGTGTGCACCATACTCATTGAGTCACTTAAATAATGCTAGCTACAAGGAAAGGCCTCTGAATGTTACTGGCATTTAATTTTGTGCAATTCTTAAAATGCACACTCCTAATGCAGATATGCAAAAAAAAAAAGACCTGTTGCTAACCGCAGCATATACTGTACTGGAATGTTACTCTCTGCATGAATAATAGAACTTATTAGACAGAGACATGGGTTTTACATATATGAGTGGCACTGGACTGGTCACAACTCACATTAATCTAGTGCCAGCATTTTTGGCAATTACATCGGTGGTGAAAGTGGTAGAATTAGCAGTGCAGTTCAAATGCAATATAACCCAGTAGTTTTCCTCTTTCTCTGCAGTTCTGTGAGTGTAGAATTAATATACTTAATTTCTAGCATGTAGGGTGGAGCCCCCACTTTGGGGGAGTTCAAAGCCCCCCAAGAAAAGCAAAGTTTTAAATTGTTTCTGATGATTGTAAATGTAATGCATTTGTTTACATTGGGGATGACTTTTAGATGTTTTTGAGTTTGGATAATAATAATCACCGATGAACTTTTTCATTATGTTTTCTACAATCAAAGTTCATTCATGATTAAAAGAAGTGTTTGTGTGTGTGTGTGTGTGTGTGTGTGTGTGTGTGTGTGTGTGTGTGCGTGTGTGTGTGTGTGCACGTGTGTGCATGTGTGCGCGTGCGTGCATCTGTATGCATGTGTGTGTTAAGACTACTTAGGTAGACTGAAAGGAATACAGTGGGTTAAACAGTACTGGAACACAGACACACGACTTTTAAGACTTAATACGATAATAATTACTAAGCTTAATGAGATGATTATCTATGCAATATCAATGATAGCAGACTATACCTGAGGTTAAAATCCCAGAAAACACAGATGGGTTCAATTACTACATCAAAAGGACTCTGCAGGAAAAAAAAAGACAAAGTTCAAACAAAAGCAATTTTAGCAGATTAGGCAGCTTTAGTGCTATGCTTTATTGCATCAAAACTGTATCATAATAGTAATATTTCACCAGGCTTAATAGTGTCGAGTATCTCTAATTATTTGATTGATTATATAAATGTTATTATTCTGTGTCAAAAACACATACTTAGCTCAGCATAAGTTCTGCAAGTAGCGTCTCTGATAACACATTTGATATGTTTTGTTTACTCTGCCTCCATATACTGTTCACACAAGTAGCACAATTAATCCATCACTGAAATATTCCCAGTAGAAAGTTTGTCTTATCAGTGAAATTCCAGTATGTGCCAAAAAACTACTATATATTTTAAAATCAAACTGAAGCCACACTGCATAAGTGGAAAACAATATTGGACTTTGTACACGTGATCCTTACCAAAATGTTTAACACAGAACAGAAACCACTCTCACAAACCGCATACTGATCAGCACCTTTCCACATTAGTTTATATTATGTTACCTGTTTGACTTGTTGAGACTGGGGCATCGGGCCTGCAGCCTCTAAGAAAGTAGAAGTATTTGTAAGAGAAAATAGAGTTTACAAATTGTTTTCTTTTGATGATTAAGTGTTGAATGCTGTTGCAGATAACTGCTGAAAATTAGATTACAATACACACAACTCACCTTTCCTTTTAATCTGTAAGCCCACAGATAAAAAAATGAGTTTACTATCAGAATCATGAAGTTCATAGTCTTAAACTTACAATTCTGAGACCATAACATCAAAAGATCAAAATTCTGAAGGTCACAATGTCTGTTGAAAACTGAATCCCCCTAATGTTGCGAAACCCGGAACAAGTGCTAACATGGGTCCTGCAAGTGTGTGGACCCAGGAATGAGTGCTAACCTGTCCTGCAGGGGTATGGACCCAGGAAGAAGTGCTGATATAGGTCCTGTAGGGGTGTGGACCCAGGAATGAGTGCTAATATGGGTCGTGCAGGAGTGTGGACCCAGAAACGAGTGCTAATATGGGTCATGCAAGTGTGTTGACCCAGAAATGAGTGCTAACCTGTCCTGTAGGGGTGTGGTCCCAGAAATGAGTGCTAATAATGGTCCTGTAGGGGTATGGATCCAGAAACGAGTGCTAACATGGGTCCTGTTGGTGGGGGGATGCAGACGTTTGACACTGTGGTCTTTAATGTTTTGACCTTTTGATACTATCGTTTCAGTATTAGGAGTTTCAAGAATGTCAGCTTCAAGATATTATATATAATACTATCTGCAGACTCAACAGTGGCTGAAAACTATAATCAAAGTACTGATAAAGGAAGTTTGTAAGCCATAGAATTTGCCTTGCATCAGCACTCAGAGTCGGCTCCTTCTTCTTTTCATTTTACTAATTTTTCCAGAGAACTGAAGATGCTCTATGTTTAAAATCCCACCGTGATTCTACTGTAACTTAGGTTACTTAAACACATCCATTCCATCCACATATCCACAGAAATGTGTCTCAAGAAACACTTCATGGTTGTGTAATCCTTCCTTGAACATGACAAAGCACATTGTCTGTAAAATTACCATTCAGTACATGGATCTTCCATGACTCTGACATTCTGATGTTGATGGGACATGTAGGGTGTGATATACACAATGTTTACTACTTAGTTTAATAACAAAATCATGACGGGTCTTCAACTGTTGTCATTCCATGTAGTGAGGGGGGTTCAAAGTGTCCAATTATTGACAGCCAGAGAAAGTATGGGTTGGGGAATTCAAATGATACTGGATGGGAGAGAAGAAAGCTGGGAACATCAATTTCTGACTAACTGGTAGAAGGGCAAAGGGAGACTGATTAGTGCAGAGTATGGCTTTAGCTGCCCTGGGGCACAGAGGGATAAAACCCTAACTATAACTCAGATAACTTGGGTTGGCTAGATTAGTAACGCAGGAGCTGGGTGAGCCAGTCAGGAAGGGTGGGAGGGAGTGGCTGGTGCTGGCTAACCCATCTCTAGGAATTAGGAGGCAAACCATCTGGTGGAACCTCTGAGAATAAACAGGAATAGAGCTAGTAGCAAGCAACATTACAGACCAAGACATTCCTCTGTACTGATCTTTCTTTAGAGTCATATACTGTAGATGGGATTAATGAGATTAGATGTATGCTCAGATGTGAGCATGTGTCACAAAGCAGGTGCTGCAGAGTTCACACACACACGCACGCATGTACATGCGTGTGCACACATCCATACACATGCCTGCACATGCACACACCAGGCCATCAGGAGAGATATATAGGGGACAGAGACCAAAATCTCTGAACTCTCTAAAGAATGAAGGTTAAGATACTTGAATGCTGCCTTCCCTCCCCTACTGCAAAGTCAATTAGGTGTCCAAACACTGGAAAGAAAGGGAGAACAAATGGGCTGATAGAGGAAGGGGCTTGATGGTTTCCTGGGAATGGAGGAGAAAACTCGCATATTAGAAAGAAAATTTAGCATATGGTGGATGGAGTTAAGCAGAGAAGTAAATTCACTAATAAGATGGTTGAGAACTGTAATCACAACTAGCCTTAGCAAGGTGGGGCAGGGGGGCATTGGTCACTAGCAGAATAAACAATGGGTTGGGTATTTCTTTTGGTCAACAGCAGGGTAAAGAGTAGGTTGGAGATTTCTAATAGCCTAGGAAGAGGTAATGTGGTGACTCAGATCACTGCAAAAGGATGGCTACTTCTGTTGGCAAAATTTTTTGCACTTTTTTTTTAATATGCATTTCAAGTGACAAGACTAATATTCTACTATCAGTGACAAGGAATCATAACGCACTGCAGCTTCATATTCTTAAAAGTATTTATTTTAGCACTAGTCTTGCAGTAGCAAAAATCTGGAAAAATTAAAGGTAGAAGGTTCCATGAACTGGGATTCTTCATAATGGGAGCTCACATTTGGTGCATGTCCGTCCACAGGATTGTATGAGGTGTTTCAGTCTCACATTTGGTACATGTCCATCCACAGGCTTGCATGAGGTGTTTTAGTCTCACATTTGGTACCTGTCCATCCATAGGCTTGTATGAGGTGTTTCAGTCTCACATTTGGTACATGTCCATCCATAGGCTTGTATGTGGTGTTTCAGTCTCACATTTGGTACATGTCCATCCATAGGCTTGCATGAGGTGTTTCAGTCTCACATTTGGTACATGTTCGTCGATAGGCTTGCATGAGGTGTTTCAGTCTCACATTTGGTACATGTCCATCCATAGGCTTGCATGAGATGTTTCAGTCTCACATTTGGTACATGTTCGTCGATAGGCTTGCATGAGGTGTTTCAGTCTCACATTTGGTACATGTCCATCCATAGGCTTGTATGAGGTGTTTCAGTTTCACATTTGGTACATGTCCATCCATAGGCTTGCATGAGATGTTTCAGTCTCACATTTGGTACATGTCCATCCATAGGCTTGTATGAGGTGTTTCAGTTTCACATTTGGTACATGTCCGTCCATAGGCTTGTATAAGGTGTTTCAGTTTCATTAATCTCAGTCAGTGACATGAGGGAATCATACTTCTGTGGTCCTTTACACTAATGGCATAATGGCTAGAAACTAACAGCATCACAACTGGAAAAACAGGTATAACAAAAGAAAATCTTTAACAATGTTCAACAGTCTTATAATTTGCTTGGTGTAAACACATAGATGAGCTATTTTTTGTCTTTTCTCAGGTGAAGCTGAAGTAACTGCAACATTTTATAAAACAAAGGATTATGTATACTATTCTATTTTAAGTTGAGATGTGTATAAACTGAAACTGCCATTTATACAATCTCCAAAGCCCATTTGTTTCATAAAATAATTTTTCTGGATGCATGTTGGTAGAAGTTTTGATTATGATTACATCCAAGTTCATAACAAATTACTGATGATACTGTAATATATGTCTTTATAAAGAGATGGAAAATGGAATTCTACATCAGCCAGCTATGGGACTAAATATAAGAAAAATTTCTTTGCAAGCAATACTGCCTGACATGGTGTTTGTTAATGTGTAATTAACGCCTGCCCAGGGGTGTTATGAGGCCTAGCACTGCAGACAGAGGGCCCATACACCCCTGGACGGGCATTAATGACACATTATTACACACATTGGAGGGCGTTATTGTGCTTAGAGAATGGGGTCTCTGTAAAATTAGATTCCAAAATGGTCAGACCTGTAGTTCAAGTAGTCAAATCAGCAAAAATAACCACGTCAAGAACAAAAAAACAACTATATTCTGCAAAGCTTTCAGGTTAACACCCTTCTTCAGTGCAATATAAAACAAATTAATACATCCATTTAAGATAGGAGCATCAATTAATCACATGTCAGCCAGCTAACCTATCACACACTTATATCACCTCCCCATACAATTATTCATGAAAATTTCATAAAATGTCACAAGCTGTTCAAAACACATATTAAACACAATACATAATAAATATAATCACTTCATTGCAAATACTTTCTAACTCACTATATTATTTTATTTCTTTTTGTTTTTTTTTTACTACAATAGGCTTTATACTAGCCATACTATTAATACCTGGTTTGCTATCTGCTCTTAGCCTTACAATCCATTCATACTCTTTTATTTCTTTCTGGATATAGAGTTAATGTAAGAAAGGAAGGCATATTGAAACAAGTATACATAAGAAAGAGGTTCAGGTTAGCAGATATGTGAATAAAGGCAGCATGCATGCCCCTCATATTTTCAAAGGTATACTGAAAGCAGCTTTGTCGCCTCACAGTAAGACGTTGTTCCGTTCGATTGTCAGCTAGAGCGTCTTCTGTGTGGAGATATGCATGAATGGGTGTACCTTCGTTGAAGGTTGTGCATCAGAGCTGGCAACTCGGCATGTAAAAATCTACTGCCAGTCATTAGCGGACCGAAGTTCCGCTGTGGCGACCCCTAACCGGGAAAAGCCGGAAGACCCAATAAAAGCAACATTGAAAGCACAAATGATTAGAACTAGTTTACTAAATAGTGACCAGGAAAGTTTTGAAAAACATATTAAAGAAATGATGGATGAGTTCATAAATAATGGTTATAAGTTAGAGATGGTAGAGCAAGTATACAAAGAGGTTACTGATCGGAGAATGGGTGAATATAGCCCAATTTCTGGAAATAGTTCAAAAATATAATGGAAACATGGAAGACAGCACATAAAGATAATGCAATTAGATATGTTACAACGTATAATTCAAAAACAGAAGAAGTGAAACATGTAATATATAAAAATTGGACAATTCTGATGGCAATGCCAGAACTTAAAGAGATAGTAGGAGAAAGACCCTTATTCGACTATAGAAATTTGGAAAGTTTGAGGTTGAAGTTATGTTATAAAGACTTTAAGCAAATAACAAAAGGAAAGAATATACTTAATAAAATATGTACTTTTAAGTGTTTTAACTGTAGCTGCTGTGATAATATATAATGGGGGAGAATACATTTGTGCACCCTATAACAAACAAAGAATACATATTTTTTGTTATGCAAATTGTAATACAACACAAGTTATATACCTAGCTACCTGTGTAGCCTGTCCCTCATTTTATTTAGGAAAGACTACCACGAAACTAAGGGAACAAATAGTGGAGCACAAATCAGACATTAGGAGAAATATAAACACGAATGCATTGCGTAAACATATAACTGACAATGGCCCAAGGCATTATTTTAAATTTAGGGTAATGGATAGTTTAACTATGAGCATAAGGGGTGGTGATTTAAATAACTGTTTAGAAAAAAAAAAGAGTATGAATGGATTGTAAGGCTAAGAGCAGATAGCACACCAGGTATTAACAGTATGGCTAGTATAAAGCCTATTTTAGTAAAAGAACAAAAAGAAATAAAATAATATAGTGAGTTGGAAAGTATTTGGAATGAAGTGATTATATTTATTATGTATTTATTGTGTTTAATATGTGCTTTTAACAGCATCTGACAGTTTATGAATTTTTCATGAATAATTGTATGGGGGGTGATATAGGTGTGTGATAGGTTAGCTGGCTGATGTGATTAATTGATGCTCCTATTTAAAATGGATGTATTCATTTGTTTTATATTGCACTGAGGAAGGGTGTTAACCTGAAAGCTTTGAAGAATAAAATTGTTTTTTGTTTTTGGCATGGTTATTTTGCTATCTCTGTAAAAATTGTTGTGTTTTACTTGCTTATTTATTTTTAAGTACTATATTTTTTTTATATATTTTTAATGTAAAATTGTCCCTCTGCTTAATGTTTCAAATTTGTTGTAGTATATGTTAATGGTGATGGAGGAAACATTTTACATCAAACATACATGAAAATAATACAGTGCTTAAAAAAAATAATAAGCAAGTTAAATGCAACAATTTTACATAAAGCCCATTCTCTCTCTCCCACACGCACACACGCACACACACACACACACACACACACACACACACACACACACACACACACACACACACACACACACACATACACACAAGCAGTGTTTTTTTTTTTTTTTTACATGTTATGCTTGCTAAACAGCAGAACAGATGCTTACCAAGCATAAAAATAATAATAATTTTTTTTTGCAGTCCGAGCGCCACAGCAGCTTGATATGCTGCTGTGAAGGAGGGGTGGACTAGTTTGTCAGTGGGCATTACTTGTATCTTAATACCCTGCTTGAGAACATTCCTTCTTCAATCAGGGTGTTGATGTACAGTTTGCCCATTCTCTAATATAACTTAAACTCCTCTCAAGTTCATTAACATCTTCATTTTTATTATATTAAATTTAATGAATACCTCAGCCTCTGCTTAGAACTGAAAACCAAAAAGCAATTGAATTATATACAATAGCATGCAGATTGAAGTCTAACAACACATTCTGTTTTTAGTGCAGGATAATAAAATGGACAGACAGCAGCTTTATTTTTAAATCTGTTACCTGAGTTTTATGCTGAAGCTGATAACGAACTGCTGTGCTAACTTCTTCATTATTTGCTAAAACAGTGGATGAAATAACAGCAGACCCAACTTGTGTATGCAGAAATCTGTCAGAATTGAAAATTTATTCAGTCATATATCATTGAAATAACATTACGTAGAATCAATTTGTGTGACAATCTTCATTATAAAAATATAATTATTAAGAGATAAAAAAGTCACTACTATAACGGAGTTCATTACATTTCAATACAAATTTAAGGTTTCCTAAAATATTACTCGGGAAAAACACAAGACAACAGAGATTACTGATTACTTTTAAATAATGAATATCTCCTTTAACGATACATTTTAAGTAGTCAGTCCTCCCACTTGCAAGAAAATTGTTAGCATTAAGTCAGCAAAATCCATACCCAAGAAAACCCGAGGAGTATATTATTTAGCTTTTTTCTGCACCTTCCATAGTACCACATATAGCCATTTGGAAAATAGATATGCCTGTACTACTGAAAATTCAGATATATTTTTCCAGATTAGCCTTAAATGCTGCACAAGTGTTAAATCAAGTGCAAGTATAGTTCTTCCAATCATGCAGAGTGCATTGCCCCCTGCACCTCTAAAACTCTGAATGCAATGATTAAATTGTGGAAAGCTTTTTCATCTGATGTTCAGTGGTACAAGAGTTAAAGAGTATGCAAAATTTAATTACCAGTCAAGAATTATTCCTTAATTAACAACTAAAAAGCACATTACAGTTCTTTTGTCATGCAGAAATGACACCTCCAAATTGAAAAAAAAATTTTATACAGGAATGATCCTATTTTTTATTTTTTTTCTTACTTTTTTTTCTGTTTGCTGCAATGAATCACAAGCAGATGTCAACCTGCTAAGAAGAGGTACAGTAGAAGGTCCATCAGGGCACCACAGTAGCAGAAAAGGCACAGAACACAAGCTAGTGATATAAGAAATGGTAAGTCTTTGGAAAGCTGCAGCTACTGCATAGCGATAACTGCAATCTGCATTTTATAAACAATACTGTTTCAACAAAAGGAGATCCTGGATAAGACAAAGTAAGTCCGGCTTATCTAGGAAGGTGAAAGACTATTACTTTCACACAGAACAGAAATGGTCTGCACAGCACTTTTTCCAAAATACTGATTCCCACCAAAAACACCCATACTTTGTTATCCAAGCTAATGCTGTTTTTTAATTATTAGTGCAGATGCAACTTCTATCAAAGAACAAATAATTAGCAAGAGCACTGAAATAGAATTTCTCCATTTGGATTTAATTCAATTGCACAGAAGTTCTGTGTCTTTAAATCATTTACTTTTGTACCGTTAGACCATTAGAACTATGGTAGGTGCTAAAGTGAAAGACATTTATTCCAACATAATTCTTAGTAAAACTAACCAAATATTAAAACAAACTTCAGAACACAAAAAAAAGATGATGATAGTTCCAACAAACATGATTTATTGTTAGCGCTTTCATCTACTACAGTCAGTAAACTTCTTCAGACCCTTTTTTAATATTTTTCTTTTACCATTTATAACAAAGGGAAGAGTTTACTTCCAAATCATTGTACAATACCTGTTCACAACTTAACAAAAGGATTTATGATAATACTCATATACATGGTACATACCTGTGGAGGGATAGTACCTATAGTAATAAACATTGCAGATGCCTAAACAATTTGCAGGCCACCCAGTTACTCCATCATAGATCATTTTACAAAACTGTATACATGGAAGAGCCTAGATATGCAGTAAGTATACAAATTATAAGCAAAAACAGATGCCTCTGTTCACAGATGTGAACAACAAGGTAATGCAGCCTTGTGCACCTGAGAGCTTTGACAAAAGGGCCAAACATTTGCACAAAACAGTATGTCCCCAAAAAACAATGATACTTCATACTGTGCCAAACAGCTCATGAGTGAGTGACAACATCAGAACTGTACATAAGATATAACAGAAAATAGTATAAAGTTACCTCAGTGTGCAGGATCTGTGCTCACTGTCATACCTCAGTGAACAGGATCTGAGCTCACTGTCCTACTTCAGTATATAGGATTTGTGTTCACCGTCATACCTCAGTGTACAGTATTTATGATACCTCAGTGTACAGTATTTATGCTGTCATACCTCAGTGTACATTATCTGTGTTCACTGTCATACCTCAGTGTACAGTAACTGTGTTCACTGTCATACCTCAGGTATAGGATCTGTGCTCACTGTCATACCTCAGTGTACAGTATCGGTGCTCACTGTCATACCTCAGTGTACAGGATTTCTCCTCGCTGTCATACCTCAGTGTACAGGATCTGTGCTCACTGTCATACCTCTGTGTGCAGGATCTGTGCTCACTGTCATTCCTCAGTGTACAGAATTTCTCCTCACTGTCATACCTCAGTGTACAGGATCTGTGCTCACTGTCATACCTCAGTGTACAGGATCTGTGCTCACTGTCATATCACAGTGTACAGGATTTCTTCTCACTGTCATATCTCAGTGTACAGGATCTGTGCTCACTGTCATACCTCAGTGTACGGGATCTCACTGTCATACCTCAGTGTACAGGATTTCTCCTCACTGTCATACCTCAGTGCACAGGATCTGTGCTCACTGTCATATCTCCATGTACAGGATTTCTTCTCACTGTCATACCTCAGTGTACAGGATCTGTGCTCACTGTCATATCTCCGTGTACAGGATTATCGCTCACTGTCATACCTCAGTGTACAGGATCTGTGCTCACTGTTACTCAGTGAACATGATCTGAACTCACTGCCATACTTCAGTGTACAGGATCTGTGCTCACTGTCATACCTCAGTGTACAGGATCTGTGCTCACTGTCATACCTGAGCATACAGGATTTGTGCTCACTTGCTCACTGTCATACCTCAGTGTACAGTATTTATGCTGACTGTCATACCTCAGGGTACAGGATCTGTGCTGTCATACCTCAGTGTACAGGATTTCTCCTCACTGTCATACTTCAGTGCACAGGATCTGTGCTGACTGTTATACCTCAGTGTACAGGATCTGTTCTCACTGTCAAAACCAAAGTGTACAGGATTTGTGCTCACTGTCATACCTCAGTGTACAGGACCTGTTCTGTTCTGTTCATTATGATCCTCTTCACTGGCTTTAGATTATGTTACTTCAAGGTACTGAGACTCCAGTCTGAAGGGTTAGAAAAAAATGGCATTCAAATCTAGAGGGGGTTGCTTTGCAATCCATTGAGAGGCAGTGCTGTCTTTTCTCTGTGATGATACATTTATCCAGCTAAATAGAACATAATTTGAGGTTTCACATAGCAGTACTTTCAAGCTATCTTGTTACTTTTTTGTTTATTTTATTTATTTACACTTTGCTGACTGGGTTAGTCCCAGTAAGGCAATGACTTATTTTCAGGGAGGCCTGAGTTAGCATTCCTACTGACTAGGGGACATTTGGCCAAGACATCAGGAACTTCCTCTACTCTTTTTGGTAAGTGGTGTGGGATCTTTTATACACCCCTGAAAGACAAACTTAAGCAGATGGGGCCTTAGTTTAACATCTCACGCCAAGGATGGCACAGTCAGGAGTGCAGCACCCCTCTTATGCTGCAATGCAGTGTCAGTACTGAAAATTAATCCATCTGGCAGGTGTAGGAATAGAATCCACAGACTTCTAATCTTCTGGCACCAAAGGCAAGTGTGCAGTCTGTTACTTGTAACAATCTGTCTTCAGCTGATCTTAAGGTGACCAGCCTAAAACTATATAATCCATCACTTTTTTAATCATGTCATTAATAATATTTTGCTAGACATATATACACACACCTTTACTTTCAAGTCATTTGGGCTGCAGATGAGGAATTCAGAATAGGAGTTTATGATGACAATGACCTTCTGCAGCTAACAAAGCCTCAGAATGTCTGTTAGAACATTCTATAGGATGAAAATAAAAAAGTATCAAATTATAATCTAAATGTGACAAACATATCAGTGTTTACAGGCGATTACTCTTTGTGGTCTAAGGCATGATCAGGTATGCTTTTGACCATGGAAAATGGCCATGTGTAAGCGATTCTAAATTAGGGTGATTCTGTTCTATGAATTTTTCCAACGCTTGTACTGGATAGAAAACACAGGTGTAACCTTTGTACACCACTACCTATACAGTCTATGGTATCTTGACCCATAGTATACCAAATCCACCCTCAAATGTTGTTCAACTGTAGAAACAAACTCATTACTTCTTAACATCCTAGAAATGAAAATAAGTGGAATATTTTTCTACGAAGAATGAGAGTAGCTCATATTATCACCAAACGGGACTTGGAATACTTACTTGTAACCACCATCAGAAACAGTCGCACCCTGTGCTGTAGTCTCTTTTCCATGTCCATGCAAATGCTGAATGGAACCATACCAGGTGTTAATAAATGTAACCTTTGTTAGACCTACAGCAAAAGAAAAACATTCTTAAAACACAAGAAACAGTAGTAGAAAGTTTGGAACAGAACTGAAAGTTCAAAACATACAATTTATGGTTGTTTAAAAATGTGATCCATCTTCATAAACATACAGACATATAAAGAATCACTTATAAAGAAACTGTCGTCATGACTGACTATTTATTAATATTAAATTTAAAACGCATCTAGTCTGTAAGCATTTAATGTGAATTTATCCATATGTTAACTGAGTAACCCATTCTGTAGGTATTTGGTTAGAATTTATACAAATGTTAACTGAGAAATGTACTACACCATCTTTGCCCTTCCTCAGCTACAACCCAGACTTCAAGGCTACAAAAGTAAATGTAACGTGCAGGGAAATAAAGAGGAGCCAAATAATAATCATAGTTTTGGGAGTAAACGAGAGTCGACGCACAAGGGCAGTGCTAGGAGCAGGGTGAACACTAAACTGTGGATTCATGAGACCGAGATCTTAAGGAAACAGCCATCCTAGTATCTTTATGCGGAAACACGGTACTCATCTTCATCACCAGTTACCTAATGTTAGAAGTTCTGAAATACTTCTGGATGAAGAAGGGGAAGTGGGGGTGGAAGAAGAGGATTGTAAACTATACTGGGAAGCAGGGAGAGAGACTACAAGAGTGCAACATTAAAGCAGTCACTCCAAACACTGTCTCACAATGCCTGGTTAGTAGACAATGGTAATAAACTGCTCAGAAGAGCATAGCTGAGAAATGTCATCACCATTCCCTGGAATGATACTCCACATAGGACTGGAGAAGCACCAAAGGATGCTACTGTTCTCAAGTCGTACTGCAGTACAAACAAACATACTTTTGCAATCCAGGCTGGTCCACCCCTTCAATACAGGGATGGGGTTGAGCTCCTGCCATTAGCATATTATGTTTACAATAGCTCCATTACAAGCCTTGCAAATCAGGCCAATACTTTTTTTTTTTACATAAAATCAGCAACTGGCATGATGACAGATGTCAGCAGACATACATTATGCCACTATGGATGTGGCAGGTAGGGTAATGGCCATGGAGCGGGGTGTGATCATTGTGTGTGTCTGCCTATCTGTCTCCCTAAGAAACACAGTCTGTCGCAATTTGTTTGTGCACAGGTGTGTGTCAGTGTTTCTGTGTGTGTGTGGGGAGGGAGGGAGCAGTGCTAAGGGAGTACAAAGGTAACTCCATGTGTGGATCACTGTTTGCAAGTCCCTTGATGGGCCTTTGGTGTGCTGGTTTAGCAGGACTGGTATTCAGATTTATGATTTTCACTATCGCTAAGCTAGTGTATCCCACAGACACATGCGCACACATGCATGCATGAACAGAGACACATACACACACACACACACACACACACACACACACACACACACACACACACACACGCATACATACACACACACACACACACACGCATGCATACACACACACACACACGCGCGCGCGCGCATACACACACACACACACACACACATATACACACACACACAGTGTGAAGCACCTGTATGGGACAACATACTATGTCTGTGAAAAGCAGGATCCCCATAGAAGCAGGTCTTGGATAGGTAATCCTTGACTTGTAACAGTGTGAGGTAAGCACTGACATTAGTTGCTTAGATGCAGGTCCTAATTATCATCTCTTACTATCTAGAGGGAAAACCCTAACCAAAGAAGATGCTCAACTTTTCAGAGTTTTTTTCTTTCAAGCTTATTTTTTTATAAAATGAACACAGTGCCAAAACACCAGGTAACTCTATGGACAGTGTTAACACACATACTGCCCATATCAATGAGATATGTTTACATGTTTAAATTTTTTAAAAGTTAACTGGGGGTAGTGAGAGAAGTTTGTAATAATAATCGACAAATTCTGCTCCTAACTGGACAGCAGATACAAATAACTAAACATAAGAGGCTCACTTAGTCAGAAACTCAGTATTTTGGGAGGGTGAGGAGGAAGACTGCATGTGAAAGCAACTGAAGTAACAGCTATATGATCACAATTTAAAGATCGTTGATCATATCCTGTCAGAGCAGAGAGTGTGCTATTATGAAACAAGCTGATATAGTACTGTGACCATCATTTCTTTCACATAGTCACAATCAAATAGTGGCTATTTCTGGAGAAGTAGAAGTGAAGAGCCTGTGTATGAAAGAAACTATCTTGTCTGTCAGATGCAGTGTGTGTGTGTGTGTGTGTGTGTGTGTGTGTGTGTGTGTGTGTGTGTGTGTGTGTGTGTGTGTGTGTGTGTGTGTGTGTGTGGGAGAGAGAGAGAGAGAGAGAGAAAGAGAGATCAGAGGCGGGACATGAAGTTAAAATATGTCATTGTTAATAGAAACTATTTTACTTTACCAATCATGTATGTTAAGCAATCAGCATATTATTCATTCACTTTCTTGGGTACATGTGTGTGTGCATGAAACAAGCTGACTATATTACTGCTGTAGAACTTTAACAATTTGACCACAGTCAGAATTCTGCCCAGTTATTTTAGGTAGGGAGATAGTTTGTGCATGTAAGTGACTAGCAACTGTTGTTAACTTGCCTGTCAAGTGCAAAGTAAATGTGTGTCAGGATCTGTGTGAGAGTCAAAGTTTTTATATATGGACAATTAACATGATTTCTTCACAGTCATATGAGGTATACCCTAATAGATGTGACATATTCTTGTAGGAAAATCAAGATGCTGTAATTAGTATTTTGTGGAATCAGGTCAGGAGGAGGAAAGCAAATGATCTGGTATGCTGGCCTTTGGGCTCCTGAAGGCAGGAATCTCAAGAGTCAGTATTGCAACAGTGAACATAAAACTCAAACATCAACTGTTATAAGTTCCTAACTCAACTGCACTTTTGTTTTTAGAGTAAAATGAGCAAATGCTATCAACCACCTAAATACAAAATATTGGAATGATTTCATACCTAAAAGGAATATAATTTTTTTTTCTGCAAAAGAGTGATTTTTTTTCTTTCTTTGTATATATTGAAGCATAAATGATATGAAAACTGACAACCAGCCCTCCAGTGTTAGTACTGATGCTAACACAGGTGTGTTGCATGTGGCTATCATCTTCGGCTACAGGTGATCTGCTGACATCAGCATTACCCCATGCAGTTATTCAGCATAGATGTAACATACCTGTGGCAGTGATGGAACATTTGTCTCTCCCTCTCCAACCTGTGAATAGCTTATCATTCATCATCATCATCAACCCTCTTGTTCTTATTTTTCTCCATGGCATCAGGGTGTCATGTTAACTGTTGCTATCTCTCCTGATTCAATGCTACATTCCTGCCTTCTTTGTCACTCATGACTGACTGTCTCAGATCTTCTCTCACACAATCCATCATTCACCTCCTTGCTGGATACCCTCATTTCCTCTTACATTCTTGCTGTCTGTCCCAAATCTTCTTCACCATATTGTCTTCTCATTTTCTGCATGTGCCCAAACCATTATAATCTGCTCTCTTTGATCTTTTCTGCAACTGGAGCTACTTTGGCTTCTGCTCTTATGTCCTCATTTCTTCTGTAGCAAGTGTGCATCCTACCATCCATCTCAGGCACCTCATTTCCTTCACCTCTAGCTTCCTCATCTGTTTGCCTTTACTGTCCAGGTTTCTGTACCATACAGTAGCACTTGTTGCATCACTGTTTTGTACACCTTGCTTTTCAGTTTCTTTGGAATTCTTCTGTCACATACTACATCTGACGCTCTATGCCAGCTGGCTGCAGCTCTTCTGATTCCAGCTTTGACCTCTTCATTTACATTTCCCTTCTCCTCAGCCACCCCTTCCAGATACTTGAAGGTGTTAACCTCTTCCACTGTCTTCCCTTCTATCTTGATTTTCAACCTCTTCTGATACCCCCAATTTGCTGCCATTACCACTGTCTTATCTGTATTTCATTTCATCCCATGTGCCTTCAGTTTTGCATTCCATTCCCCTATCCTTTGCTGAAGGTTTTGTTCAGAGACTGCCTGTAATGTCACATTGTGTGCATATAGCAGCTTTGTTGATGTGTCCCCTCCAGCCTGTTTACTAATGTAGTCCATCACCAGTTTGAATAGCAGTGGGCTCAGAGCTGAACCCTGATGTACACACTCTTATTGAGAACCCCTCTGTGAGGCCAAACAGTGCTCACACTTGAGGCATTGGGTCCTTGTATATAGCAGCACTAATTATACCAATGTTTTTGGGATTTCAAATCACTGCAGCACTGCCCAAATCAACTTTCTTGGAACCTTGTCATATGCTTTCTTCAAGTCTAGGAATGCCCAGTTGGACTCTTTCCTCATCTCTAGCTCCTTCTCAGCTATCTATCTCACTGCAAATATCAGGTCAGTTGTGTTGCATTGTGATCCAAATCCAAACTGCTTATCTCCTATCTTACTTTCTAGTACTGTGCATATCCATTTATCAATCACCCTCTCCAGAATTTTTGTGCAACGTGACAGGAGTTTGATACCTCTGTACTGCCCACAGTTCTGGATGTCCCCTTTGTTCTTATACACTGGCATGAGCATGCTGATTCTCTAGTCATCTGGGATATGCATTTCTTCATACTGCTATGAGGACCCTCAGAAGCCATTTCTCCTCTATTTCATCCAACATCTTTATCATATCTGCTGTGACCTCATCTGAACCTGCTGCTTTCCAGGCTTCATTTTCCTTTGTGCTATTTTTACTTCTTTTAATGTGGGCTCCTCGTCTTCTCTCATTGTAGGCTGTGTCTGGAGCAGTACAGCTTCTGTGGGGCATTCTTCATTTAGAAGCTGCTGGAAGCACTCCTTTCATCTTCTCTTGATGTCCTGTGGGCTAGTGAGCAGGTTGTTGCTGGCATCCCTTATGAAGGGCGTCTGACTATCTTCTTTATCTTTTTGCCTTTGCCTTGCAACCTGATATACGTTTTTTGTGCCATCTACTAAGGCACTTTCTAGAAGCTGGTAGAGTGCCTCTGATGTTCTATTCTTTGCTATTGCAACTTCTTTATTAGCTTCTTTGTTAGCCTTCATTATTCCTTCCAAGCCTGATCCGTGTTTTCTATCTGCCACTTTTTTCTGCACTCCTTCTTTCCACCACCAGTTTTCCTTATGTGCCTTATTTTCATAGCTGGTTCAGCCACATATCTTTTCTGTAGTTTTCATGCATACTGTTTTAAGGTGCTGACATTCTTCTTTAACTCCACCTATTTCCTCCTCTTCTTGGAGTGTTCGAACCTTGAGCAATTCCTTAAATTGTTTTACTTTCTCTCCATTCAGCTTCCAGGTCTTCAGCCTGGTCTCTGTTGATCTTAGAGCTTTCTCTGACAACTGCTTGCACCTGATTATGGCAACCAGTGATCTATGCTGTGGGCTGACTGTTTCAGTGGGAATGACATTGCAATCAATGATTACACCCCAGTGTCCTTTCCTTATTAGGAGAAAGTCTACCCGGGTTGCATGTTGGTTATTCTTGTATGTGATGCTTATGTTTCTTTTTCTGAACCATGTGTTGGCTACTATCAAGCCATTTGACAGACAGAAGTCTAGAATGGCCTTTCCTGCTTTATTCCTGTTACCCCACCCATGTGGACCCAGGCAGTGCTCATATCTTTTTCTGTCTGTCCTGATATGTGCATTCATATCATCCATTATCAACACCAATTAATGTTGCCCTGTTTTATCTATTAGATCCTGCAACTGCTGTATGAATGCACTCTTTTCCTCACTATTGCAACCCTGCTGTGAGGCATATGCTGAGATTATGAATACTACCCTATTATTAGACTTGAGTCTGATTGCCATGAGTCGGTCACTAATTCTCATGATATCCCTCACTGCCTGCTGAAGCCTTTCTCTCACAATTACCACTCCATTTCTAGTCTGTTCTCCTCTTGAGCAGTAGACTCTGGATCCCAAACCAAGTGGCTTTGCTGCACTGCCCTTCCATCTTGTCTCTGGGATACATAGGCTGTCCAGCCTCCTCCATATTGTCATGTCAATCACTTCCAAGCTGCATCCTATCAGTGACCCTGTACTGAGCGTAGCAATTCTTAGTTCATATGTGGCAGGTTGATTGGTTTTATGTCCAGCTTTCACTTAATAGAGTTTTCTCAAGTAACCCAGGCTGGGCAACTGGACACTGGCCATCCAGTAGCTTATTGACCCAGGACTGCCAGGCTTTATGGCAAGCACACACTGGCCTACAGGGATACATACAGACTTCCACCATTGGCATGGGTCCCTGGCATAGGTTGGAGTAGGCTGGGTCCTCAACCCACTTACCACCGGTAACTACCCATGCCCATTTTGGTGACACTAGTCAACATGACCAAATCACCTACAGCCATATTTTACACCGTCAAGTAAAATCTGTCTGTGATCCATGTTCTCCTATCTTGAGGATAGTGCACACTGGGATAAATGCCCAAAGTGGGTGGTCTTATACAACTCTTCCCCTATAGGCCACCATGTAGAGTCTGTGCTGCTACAGACAGCTCCATTCACTGGGGAATTTGAGATGGAAACAGCATATTTTTTGGTGGTGGGAGGAAGCCAGAGAGACACAGGGAGTAAATGCAACTCCAAACAGGCATTGGCCGGAGGTTAGGATCGAACCTTGTACCTTGCGCATGGGAGGCAAAGACCTTAAGCATTATACCAAATGGTCACTTTTGTATATGTTATATAGACATTTTGTTGTGCAGAGTATTACACTCACAGGCTCAATATATCTGGAGAACACATATCCAGAGATGTTGTGCTGAAAAGGCCCTTCACACATGCAGGTCAGTGTACAACATGGAAATGTACCTGCTATTACTGACTCGGTTTATCGCCTACAAACAGTCAGGGCAGTCATCACCAGACCATTTTCAACATGCAAGCCATCACCAGGTATGAGGGTCTCCTCCGAAACTAGAAGCAGTGACATGACTAACTCTTTTACCTCTGTGAGTTGCTTCTGTGTTAGTAGTCTACCTCCTGTGGTGGACTTCTTGCTGGTAGTGTCCTGTGCTTTGGTCTTGGCATACAGTATGATATCAGTAGGCCTTTACTGATGTCCCACGCTGCTCACACTCTTCCCTGCCACACCTTATCCTGGCAAACTTTGTCAGTTGCACATTTGTCCAGGATGTCCTTGTCACATGTGTATAAGGCCTGCAGTAGCAACTCATTCTCTTGGTGGATGAACTGTTCCAGCTGTTGCCTGTCTCGTGGATCCATGGCAAGATGGGTACATCTGTGGGTTACACATGACATGTCACTCAGTGAATTTGTACATAACAGTGCTTGGGTGACTTGTATGCATCTACAATGTCACACTTTGGTGGTCATGTACCTTTCTGCAGTGACCATTTTCTCACTATTCTATAGTGTGACAGTGTCAATGGACATGTTATCACTACCGACATCCTGCATTACTGTACTGACAGTTGGTGGTACTGTGAACATCCTGTGTTAATGCCCTCCCTCTGCACAAATAGCCACTACATAAGCTATATGCAGGAGTCATCAACTTCCTTGTCATACGTCTTGCACTCTGCATACATAACCATCAGGTTACCCTTCCAATGTGGACAGGTACCTGTAGTGCTCTTGGACTGTCTCTCCTGTTATTCTGAGTTCCCCAGATGACCATATGCCTTATCATGCCATTTAAATGCAGGTCCTGCCACAGTCAGCCAGGTGAACATATATATTAATGTCCTTGTCCTGTGTTACCTAACCCACACCTACTTGTTCCTCTCTATACCTCTTATTGCCATTCATCGTGAGTGTTCTGTATGATGTTGTGTCTTCCTTCACCATGACTGTATGACAGTTCAGTGCCTTCTTCAGTGAGTTCCTATTCTTGAATATATCATCTTAATTTAGTCTCCTGCAGTATGGTTGTCACACTTTTTATTTTGCTTAAACAGGTCTCATTCTGTGACAAATTACTAATAAGGTAAATGAGTGTGATCATCTCTGAATGATTACCATAATGCATCATGTCATCACATATAAGCAAACCTACTCTGTTTGCCCCTGCCTGTTCCATGACTAATGGGATAGGTGCATGGTATGCTTATGCATAGTGGCCATGAAACTGACAGCACCAAAACTTTGTGCAATTGGTACTTTTGCTAAAACATTATTGCTACCTTATGATGTGTGCCACATGGTGTACAAACTTATAACCTCGAGTACAGCACTTGCCTTTTTCTCCTTATACCAGTACAGTGAACATGGCCTCTTTTGGTACTGGTTTGATTGTAACCTAGGAGTCTTTGTCAAGTCCCCCTCTGACTTGCATGCACTCCAGCAGGTTCCTGTACTTGTCAATAGCTGATAAACTAAAAAATTGACTTATGCTCAAATGCCAAAAACAATAACATTATAGCATTTAGTAAGCATGACCAGTTCCTTCTTACAGTATAGATAACACATCACTTCAAAATGAAATGTCATGAAAGACCTGGGTACATGGGTGGACAGGTCCCTTACGTTTGACCATCACATGTCCACAATAGTTTAGGAAATCCTTTTAACTTGCATGGCTTATACTTAAAGATGAATCTTCCACATCTACAGATGTCCTCACCTCCTTCTACTCCACACTAATCAGATGCATTATCGAGTACAATCTCTGGGATGCAGCTTACTAAGTGTATCAAGCAAGTGGAGAGACACAGGAGGTTTGTAACTACAAAGACAGGTGCATAAATGATTTTAACTATCAGGAAAGACTGGAGGCTTTGTCCTTCTACTCATCTTCATATAGACTCCTTAGGAGTGACTTGTGCCTTGCTTATATGGCTGTAAGAGATACAGTAGTCCAGGAACTCTTATACCTCAATAAATCAAATATTCTAGCTTATACCAAGGCCAGAGACTCAACTCTACTCTAACAAATTAATAAGACTAATAATGGGGATAGATTTGTCATGCAGTGCCTGCTTCTTCACTGGAACAAACTTCTTCTCAATATTAAGCAGTGTGACACACTGCCTGCCTTTAAAAAAGAGCTGGACAACTGAATGGGCATTTACAAACTCACCCCTGGCATGACTGGAGTGGACCTCCCTGAAAAGAGAGGCAAGGCCTTGCGGTGAGAATTGGCAAAATGGAACTGGCCATACAGCTCAGTTGCCCTGTAACTCCTATGACCCCATACAGGTCATGTTACTTATACCAGTATGGGCCTTCCCCTATGGTCACAGTCCTCTGTGTTGGTATACCTATGTTGTGTCAATATTTGGAAGTCTGGCTTTTCCCACTATAGTGTGATCTTGGAGTTGGTATAATTAGTTACACAGCCCCCCACATGGGGGGGGGGGTTCGGAGTGCTTCTGTGTGGTG
>NC_056750.1:397688247-397783247 GCF_019279795.1 Protopterus annectens
AAAGATGAATTTTCACTATTTGATAAAAAGTGTCCCATATATGTCACATTAATTAGCACTTTGTCATGACACCATTATGCCTAAAATAAAAATGCCTCACATAGGCCCCGGGGGTCATTATGATGCACCTGTATGTACAGCTCGATCCTCAAGTGGCTGTTGAAGAGGATTTGTCTTCTGCTCTTATGTTACTGCTACCGTTGCAGGATTGACTTGGTTGTTAGTTATAACCAATAGCTATTATACCTAGTTCAGAGGAGCACTTACAGCAGAACAGTGCCATCTACATTTTACCCCTTTATTACTACCCATATATTTGAAGGATATGTTCTGATTGCTTGTCTGTTTGTTTGGCCTGTCCACAAAATATTGTATCATCAAAATAGTCTGATATATCAGAATTACATTTGCAGATAATTTTTAGGACAAGCAGTTATACGATTTCTGAAATTGTGCTTGTATTTTGAAGAGCAATAAAACAGCTGCATCTTGAAAATTTTCATTTTTATGTCAATTTCTGCTACATCATTTGACATACTAAAAACTTGCTTCAATATAGAAGTACATGTTTTAAATGCAATATTAAAACAGCACAATGCTATAAGTTCACAGTATGGGGACATTAAAATGGAACAAAACTAACAAAATTTCATTCTAAATCAAATGCCTTGAAAATATTAAAGACTAGAAATTTTTGCTGAATAGTTCAACTTGAATCTATCCTAAAAGTATCTACGGCTATATTTCTGTAATCATTTGAGATTTACTTCTAATTTTTTAAAGACACGATACATGAATAATTAGTTATGGTGTGAATGCAGCATATGCTTTTAGTGTTAAGGACAATGAGTTTATGTCATGTTGCATTTGTCATGTTGCCAGTCAGCTATACATAACAGAAAATATATTTCTGAAAAAATACTGTAGTTTTTGTATTTTACTAATATAATAAAATATAATACTGATATTTACTGAAATTGTTTAGCATAAAATACATCATATTGTATGTTAAGTCTTAAGGCACAAAAATGAACAGACTAATGGCTATAATGGCTGTAATAAGATGCTGTCTCTGACACTTTTACATTGTCCAGCAAAATTCATAGGGAAGTGTGTCATACATCTTGCTTGCAAACTGCATTTAGCTTGTTATTTGAAGTAGAAACACATGCAGGCACAACATTATTAATATTCCCCCAAATTCAGAATGGATACTGTGAAGTATCCATCATATGTACACCTTATGCAGTAGTGTAACAAGGGTGGGGTGAAGGGGGCAGTTGTCACAGGCACAAAGTATGGGAGGGAACAACAGGGGAGAGAATTTCCTGCATTCTTTTTGTACCAGCAGTTCTGAATGCTGGTACAGACAGGAATTTCAGAGCATCCTGTATATAAGGTGCTTTTTTGTTGTTGTTCAAATGAATACTGGGGAGTGGATTTGTCTGTAATAAGACACTCACTACAATGTAGCAATTGACTTAATACAGTAAGGTGTTTCTTTTTCCTTGCTGTCAATGGAACAGCTGGGCAGAGGAGCAGCTTGGCCATCTGGAGCCAAGGGCAAGAACCTCATTTGGACCCCGATGCCTACAGAGCAAAAAAAAATTTTTTTTTGAACAGGGATGGGAAAAATGCTTTGACAACAACTTTTCACAAAAACATAGACCAATATGCTAAAAAGCATGTTCAAACAGGAAGTTTTATTGACAGTTTAATGCATTTTCAGAGTTAATCATTTAACTGTCATAGTGACACATAACCAAATATAACAGAGCTTTAGCAATTTTAAAGAAACCACACAGATATTAAAAATAAAGCAGAATTCAGCACAATCCACATCTCTTTGCAGATATAGCCCAAATGCCAATACTTGCATAAGAAATTATACTATTAATAGCTTGGTAAATATGAACTGCAACACAGAAAACCATGAACTAACTGTGGCTGTGTCACAGACAGAAAAATCATGACCCAATGGAGAAGTAGCTGAGGTATACACCCTGACCCTCCAATATCATATACATATATATATATATATATATATATATATATATACATATATATATATATAATGTAAACTATACAAAAAAGGTTTAGTATATACTCCACCACTATCTGTATCTGAAGTCTGCGTCACATTGACAGCTCCTTGTAACACAATGTTTTAATAGTCATTGTTAGCCGGTGAACACTGGATCATCTACACAACAACGTGTGATATATTGTCTGCTAACAGCATGCCCTACTAGCATAATAAGATACTAGGCACTTACACAGCATGTGTTTACTGTTTAGCAACAGGGGTGTGCCCTACTGGACAATATAGGCTGTACCGCCAAGTGCCTTATTTCAGTTATGAAAGGATCTCCAAACATAGCAAGTAAAGATAAATGCAAAGTATAAGCAAGAGAAAAAAAAAATATTGGGTAAAAAATGGTCCCTTGGATTAAAGTGCTTCTGACTTTATGAGTCATACTGGGTTTATCTCATATGCACAAGATACATAGTTTGATTCTTACCGTTGGGATGGGAAAATTGGTTAGGTTTAAAATGGCCCACATGGGCAGATGGTCTAGTACTAACCTATGAACTTACACACACACACACACACACACACACACACACACACACACACACACACACACACACACACACACACACACACACAAAATTATTTTATTACTGCACAAAACCAATCGTTATAGGTACATATCCATTCTCATCAATAAAGGAAATGCTTGAACTAAAATTAGCTTCATTTTAATTATAACACACATTTTATAAAAGCCCAGTAATAATCCTAAATATCAAATCCAATAACTATTTTATACTGCATTACGTATACCTATCCTATTTTATGATACTCTTCAGCTGCTTAAACACCAAAGGAAGAAGAAAGGTTTCCAAAGCCCTACACCAACCTCTGGCTCAGGCATAGAGTATAACGATGTGGGCAGCACCATTTGTTATTCTACAAAACTGCAGTAATTAAACTATGTCATGGTACTCTAATAAAGCCTTTTAGGAATACGGAGTACAGTCAGGCCTCATTTTGATCATTTTTTCTCCTTAGTTCACCGAGGAAACAAACAGACTTTCAAAGTACTAAACAACATGTGATGGACACTTAGCCCTGGCCCCTGGCCATACTTCTTAACTATCGAGATTTTTACAGAATACCCAGATTTGTACCTCATAAAATTTGTAGTTTTCTCACAAATCAGTGAGAATTGAACTCATTAAATAATGACATACATTTGTGTTTCAGACTTCATTTCTTCAGATAATAAACACTAATACAAACCCTGTTATTCTTGCAATTTTCTAAGTTTAAACTTTATAGGAGCCCTGTTTAAAACCTGTCCCTATTATTGGGTCTTTGTCCTGTTATTTTAAGCTTTGTCCAGATTTCTTGCACTAAGAAGTTCAGAGGTATGCCCTCCTGAGATTGCTCTCATGAGAGACAGACATATGTTACTTTTTTTCAATGACCAAGAAGAGATTATTAATATAAATTTGTAGGGTATGAGTAGCTTTCCTTCACACTGGGGGTGCAGGGGAGCCTGCCCCAAAAAACACCTAAATTTCAGTGAGCCTGATCATCAGGGGTTTAATCTTTGGGGAGTTATAATGGAAAAATTCACTATATATATTTGTTTCAAAATCAAGAATATACGTTAAAATTATGCTTAGTTTTGCTGCAGTGTTGCCTATTAAGCAGTGTAGCTTCATTGTTTGCTTTCTTTCTTTAAATGTCCTGGTGATCCCTTCCATAATCTGTCAATGTATGCGCAAGCATTTCAGTGACATCAAAATGAAACATTTCCCCAGTGACCCTTTCATCGATTTGTCCATGCATGCACAAGCACTCAAATGACACCATCATGAATAATTTCTACACAAAGATCCTTATAGCAGTTTGTCCATATATGCACAAGCACCAGAATGAAACATTTCCCCAAACACCCCCTTCATCAGTTTGTTTATGTATGCACAAGTAGCAAAATGAAATGTTTACCCCAATAATCCCTTCAGCAGTTTGGCCAAGTATGCACAAGCACTCAAATGACAATAAAATTAAACATCCCCCTGTGGTTTGTACAAGTATGCACAAGCACTCAAATGACAATAAAATTAAACACCCCCCTGTGGTTTGTACAAATATGCACAAGCACTCAAATGACAATAAAATTAAACATCCCCCTGTGGTTTGTACAAATATGCACAAGCACTCAAATGACAATAAAATTAAACATCCCCCTGTGGTTTGTACAAGTATGCACAAGCACTCAAATGACACCAAAATTAAACATTCCCCTGTGGTTTGTACAAGTATGCACAAGCACTCAAATGACACCAAAATTAAACATTCTCCCCCAGTCTGTACAAATATGCACAAGCACTCAAATGACACCAAAATTAAACATTCCTCTGCAGTTTGTACAAGTATGCACAAACACTCAAATGACACCAAAATTAAACATTCTCCCCCAGTCTGTACAAGTATGCACAAGCACTCAAATGACACCAAAATTAAACATCCCCATGCAGTTTGTACAAGTATGCACAAACACTCAAATGACACCAAAATTAAACATTTTCTCATAGTTTCTACAAGTATGCAGAAGCACTCAAATGACACAAAAATTATTTTCCCGTAGTTTGTACAAGTATGCACAAGCACTCAAATGACACAAAAATTAAACATGTCCCCAATGATTCCTTCAGTAGTTTACCCATGTATGCATAACAAACATACCTGTAAGTAAACCTACTCACTTAGACCTGTTTTTTTTCTGTCCTAGTCTCTATCTCCATACACCAAATGTGCACATAGTGAATGATTTAGATTTTGAAAGCACTATATCTCTCTCTGCTCACTGTGGGTGCCAATGATATAACCCAAGACACTGTCTTTATTTCACCATAGCAATGCCCCCTCGACCTGCACAAATCAATCACAGATCTTTTTGGGGTTGTGCCCAAGCAAGATGTTGCAAGAGGGAAAGAGAGACATGCAGGGGTATCTCAGATGTCTGTTTAGGACATACACACTGTCATTTCTCTTAAAGTGAAGTAAAAAAAAATTGATTAAAACTGTATATATATATATATATATATATATATATACATATATATATATATATATATATATATATATATATATATATTTTTTTTTTTTTTTTTTTTTTTTTTAATTTTACATCAGGAAATTGTGCTCTGGACAAGACAGCACCCAGGGCATTTGCCCCATTTGACCCACCCTACCTAGCTGTATTACTGGAGCTGGGAGACATGGATCAGTCAATAATAAGCTGATCACTATAATGTATCAATTAATGGATTAATGCATTAAAGTGATTTTTTTTTTTTTTTTGCTTTTCGTTCATGGGGGGTAAGGCACTTCATTTGGGACTGGCACTGGACACTAGATGGGCCAGCTATGGCTCTGACCTCATGGTAACCTACAGAGATGCTTTTACATGAAGACTTGCAGCACCATGGTGAGCTATCTCTGCAGCCATACTATAGTCTAACAAAGTATTTCCAGGGTCTGGCATATGCTAATTAGCTAAGTGCTCTCTCTCCAGAATTTTTATTTTATTTATTTTACATTTGTTAACGAGGAAAGTCTGACTGGATAGAGGTCCTTTTTCACTGGAGGCCCGGGGAGAAAAGCTCCAGTTACAAAAACTTATAAAAAACTTGCAAAAAAGTTAAAAAAATTCACAAAAGCTTACAAAAAAGAAAAAAAAAACTTAGAATTTTAAAATATGAAACAGTGTAAAAAATGGCATACAGACAAAAATGCCAGTTACAGGATGATAAATGTAATACATAGATGGGTAATGTTGATGTTGACACTGCCCGTCCAACAAGAGTAAGCACACAGGTCATTCATCATACATGAGAAGAAGAGACTGATAAGAATAGAGTCAGGACAGATGCATTTGGTAGGATGTCAGAGGACAGCAAGGATTAGCTAGAGAGGTAGAGCAAATACATTTGGTGAGCTATCCAGGACAGCTACAAGAACAGAGGTTGTCTTTCAAGTGTGATTTTAGGTGTTTTCTAAGCTATGTTATAGAGCAGCAGGAAGTAATATGGCTGGGGAGTTTATTCCATATTTTGGGAATGTAGTTTGCAAAGAGTGATTCCCCAGCTGTAGTCTTTGCTTTGCTGGTGATTAGTAGAAATTTGTAGTTGGAGTGGAGGAGTCTAGAAGTGGAGTATGGTTGAAATGGTGTTTGGAGGGCAGGGGTTTTATCTGGGTGATGCAGTATTTTGTGGGCAAAGGTTAACTGATTAAAATGTAGCAGTTGAGGAAGCTCTAGCCATTCTAGCTGTTTTAGGTCTGAGCAGTGATGTGTCCTGTAGGGGGCACCAGTGGCAAACTAGGCAATTTTATTGTAACAAGATTCAAGTTTGGTTAGTTCAGTTTTGCGGAGGTTGGCTAGGACTGGGGAGGCATATAGAAGGGAAGATAGGAGATGTGTGCGAACGATAGTAGCTTTTGTGTGTCTTGTTAAGAATTGCTTGTTTCTGTATAGAAGACCTAGTTTTTTGTGGATCTTCTTAATGGTTTCTGTTGTATGTATATCAAACTTCAAGTTGTTGTCAATTTCTATGCCTAGCAGTTTGGTATGAGTTGATGGGGTGATAGCAGTTTTATTTTTGGATAGAATAGTGAAAGGTTGGGAAGATGAGGTGGATTTTGTTGGGCAGAAGAGAAGGGGTTTTGTTTTGTTGGGATTTAGTATGAGCTGAGAGTTGGTGAGCCATAACTCAATGGATATAAAGGATTCTTGGGTTATGGTGTGGAGGTCATGCAGAGAGGATGCTGTGCATATTAGAGTAGAGCTATCTGCATACAGAATGACTGTGGCATGTGGGGTTGGTGAAGAGAGAGAAAAGTAGGGGTCCAAGGATGGAGCCTTGTGGAACTCCTACAGTAACAGGGAGAAGAGGGGAAAGTTTGTATTGCCACTGGAGGGCCTGCTGTCATCCTGTTAGGTAGCTATAGAACCATGAGATAGCAAGAGTTACTGAGGTTTAGGATGAAATCATCTTGATGAATTTGTTGTGGTTGATCATGTCAAAGGCCTTGGACAGATCTAAAAATGTCGCAGATACAAATTCTGCATTGTTTCTACAGTGGTTAACTGTATTTGTGAATGAAACAGAAAAAAAGGAAGCAAGTGCCAAAAGAAACTCAAAACCAAGAGAAACGGCACAAAATAGACCAAAAAGGCAACTGCAATAAATCCTCTTTATTGTAGGTCCCAGCAGGTGTAAAGTAGTACAAACATATATATATATATATATATATATATATATATATATATATATATATATATGTTATTTTTGTCTGCTTTGTAACGTTTCTCTTGGTTTTGTATTTGTGAATGACATGAGGGCTGTAGTGATGCTGTGAGAGGGGCGGAAGCCAAGTTGAGTGTTTGATAGTTTATGTTTGTGGAGGTAGGCTGATAATTGGGTGTGCATAGTCCTCTCTAGAATTTTAGATAAAGGGGACAGGATCGCTATTGGCCTATAGTTAGTTAGTTCAGTTGAATTCCCACTCTTATGTAAAGGTATAATGTGGGAAATTTTCCAAGTATCAGTAACAAGGTTCTCAGATAGTGACCTATGTATGAGCATGGCTACTGGATATGCTACAGCATCTGCTGTGATTTGTAGAAAATCTGCTGTGAGGTTATCGAATGTTAATGTGGTTGGCTTCAGTTTTTCTAGTATTTTTTATGGCATCAACGGACACTGGGTGAAATGTAAAGAGTATGTTACTATTTTGGGTGTTAGTGCAGTGCTGGGTTGTAGATGGGGTAGGGTTGCTGGAGGTAGACTGAGAATTTGCTAGGGTTTTGATGGTTTCAGTAAAGTATTTGTTGAAATGGGATGATATACTATCGGAGTTGTTGGTTGATGGGGTAGGTGTAGCCAATTTGCATGGTAGGAGTAAATTATTAATTTCTGCCCAAATTTTTGAGAGTTATTATGGTATATTTTCTGGATGTTGTGGTAATATTTGATTTTATCTGACTTTTCTAATTTCTTAGCTTTATTTCACAGTTCTAGGAATGTTTGTCTTGTTATATGGGATTTGTGTTTGTTGAATTGTTCACAAGCCTTATCTCTAGCATTGAGTAAGGATCTATATTCTTTAGTAAGCCAGAGTGCATAGTTAAATTTTACTCTGATTGTTCTAGAGGGTGCATGGGAGTTTAGTACATTTAGGAAAGTGGTGTTGAAGAAGCTGACTGTGTCTTCAAGTGGTAGCTGTCTGAGAGATTCCCAATTGCAGCTCTTCAGTTAGGAGATGAACCTGTTTGGGTTGAAGTTTTTTTTTACTTCTACTGTTATGGTAGGTTGTTTGGTTGGTATGGTGAGTACGGGTTCTTAGCAGAAAGGTTGGGAGATGGTCACTCAGACCATCAGGGAGTCAGCCTGATTATGTGGACAGGGATGGATTTTTGACTAAAATCCAGTCCAGGATAGAGTGTCATTGAAGGATTTGGCAGTCCTTGTAGGGGATGTGATTAGCTGGGTGAACTTGTGTAGGTTAATGTGTGAAGTTAGGTTCTGAGAAGAACAGTTGAGCCAATCATCATTGAAGTCACCCATCAGAATTGTTTCTGTGGGAGGGAAGAATAGACCCAGTCTAGTATACTTTCTAGTGTGGGAATATTGTTCTCAGGTGGGATATAGCAGCCACATATTATGTTAGTTTTCTGGGGTTAAGTGTCAAACTGGTGCAGATAAGTTCTGCATTGTCAAAGCTGGATATACTTAATTGTATGCAGTCAATCAATAGGTGGACATTGAATAAGATGGTTACCCCTCCACCTCTTTTGGATACCCTGTCTTTACGTAGAATATTATATCCAGGAGGTACAATTTTATTGCTGTTGTTGCTGGGTTTAAGCCAAGTTTCTGTTAGTGTTACAATATTGGGGGAATAGTGGGAGAGTAGGGCATGCAGGTCATGTATTTTGTTTTCAATACTTCTTGCATTAATGTTAAGCAGGAGAAGGGAAGTGTTACATTGTTGGTATAGTAGTCCTGGATTAACTATGTTGGAGTTTTTGGCTATGTTTTGAATGGGGTCGGGGCCACGGTTGGGGTGTATGTCTCCAGAGTGGTTTAATTGCTTGATAAGGTGCAAGATTAGCTTGGTGACTTTGTGTTGCAGTTTAGAGTGTTTTTGATATTTTTGGGATGATGTCTTTAGGGGTTGGAGTTTATTAGTGTGGTAATCCATGTGGTGGGTATGGAAGAGGTGTGGTGATATGAGAATGCTGAATGGGTTATTTTTGTGGTTGAATGAGGAGGTTTGCTAGGGATGGGGTTTGATGCCTAGAACTGGTGGTAGAATGATGTGAGGGAGCAAAAAAGTATTAGCAGTGAGCCATAGGTAATATACATGGCTGTTTGGTTAAGGTGTTTGCTATTCAGGTGAATCATTTTAGTAAGGTAGGGTGTTAATGGGATGTAGTAAATGTTAGGTGTTATTGCAATAGGTCAGGTTATCAGATCTAATGGATTTAGTGGGACAGATTATCTAATTAGTGGTGGTGTGGGCTGTGATTAGTTGATGGAATGTGGGAGGAGTCTGATCGGTATAAATCAAAT
This sequence comes from Protopterus annectens, assembly GCF_019279795.1. Taxonomy (NCBI): domain Eukaryota; kingdom Metazoa; phylum Chordata; order Ceratodontiformes; family Protopteridae; genus Protopterus; species Protopterus annectens. The sequence continues at coordinate 397,697,902 of NC_056750.1, forward strand.
GAAAGTGAGGGTGGGTGGGAATGGGGGTAGAGTAGGGGAGCAGAGTGAGCCCAAGCAGAGCGAAGGGCGAATGGAGCAGGAAAATCTATGATACAGAGCTGACTGAAACAGTAAAAACAATCAGTTTCTTTCAGCTATTCCAAGTCAGTATGCTAGATTCCAAGTACACTGGCAACAGCAGAGACCCTGTAGTGTCTAGTAGAGTGTAAGAAACTAATACAAATGGGGTAGCTTCACACAATAAGTATATCATTCACTAATGGGAGAAGCTTACATCTGTAACACATGGGAGTAGCTTTACAGTAAATTATATTTCCTACAGCGGCTAATAAAGTGCAAGGAAACTAATTACAGATGGGAGAAGCTTAGTTGGGCCAAGATATAGAGTTAGGTATGTGGCTGTGTCAATTGAGTTGGGTTTTAACTTAGTGTGTTGACCTCTTGCTTTACACTACAATATTACAAAAGTCTTTTTAACAGTGCACCAACATCTAGGAAAATAACCTACACTGCAGGTTGTTCTTTTACAGGTCAGATAATTTAATTGTACTATCTGTGAGGCAATTGATTCTGGCTTCACAACACTGGTGCAGAGTGAAGCAGTACAAGCAGATACACGTCTAGCTGGCTGTGGACTTAGAGGGATAAATCTATGGATAGAACTGAAAAGACAAAGACAGAGAAAATTTATGTAGGTGAGGTAAGAAAGTTAGAGGAATAATGAGAATAACATGTGAAGTAGTAGTCAGAGACTCAAAGAACTGTTGGATAGGCAAAGTAAGATGTAAAACAGTAGATAACAGTATAGGATGATAACAGGAAAGTTAGCGGGAAATGGCCATTAAATACGGCTTATGGCATTGACTATGGTAAGGCATTTACACTGCTGGGCAATTCAGGGAGGGCATGAAATAAACACAGCAACTCCTGATAACTCATATTAATGAACACATTCAAAAGCTCGTGTTCACCTATCATGGTAGAGATAAGTGCTGGGGAGTTTGGTGGTCAGGTAGTGTGAAGCGGTGTGTACATGTATGTTTGTGAGGGGCTGCATATGTGAGTGTGTATCTGCCTGGGAGGTCACAGTGGATGGGTTAGTGAGGGGGTACATTAAATGAGAGTGTATGTGTATGTGTGTGAATGGGTGTATGTCTGTGAGTGTGATTGGTGGGGAGGGGGCTCTGTATTTATGTGTATGGAATGAATATGTGAATGTGTATGTAAGCGTGTAGGTTTGGATGGCTGTCATACTTCCACACATCCCTAGAATAATGAGCAAAACCTGCAACATTGAGTCTGGGAGAAAACTAGTCACCAGGGATAACTTTAGATCACTGTACCTTAACAGAGCTTTTACTTAATGATCTGGCACAGAGGAATAACTAGACACCAGGGAATAAGTATTTAATACCATGCCTTATGGCACTTAAACCTACCACTGAATGAATGGAGGAACCACTAAACACCAAGGAATACGTTTTTGTTTATTTTACCTACTGACATTTGATTAACGGGAAAGTCCAGCATGGTAGGAGCCATTTTCAATAGAGACATCCAGAAAAAAGCTTCAAGATATTCCAAAACATTTTAAGAAAAATAATTTACAGTCTTTTAAAAATACAAAAACAAATGCAGTTTAACTAATTATACCAAATCAGGCATAATATGAAAACACTGGTTAAGACAAATACAAGTTATATGATGAAGATTTAATAGTTAAGAGAAATTTTAGCCATTGTATAGAAAAATTACAGGTAGATTTAGTATAATACAAGCATGATATACACTGAAGGCTGACAGAAAAGCAGGCTTATAGTATATTTAGAGAGAAAGTATAAAAACAGACGTTCACGCTGGGTGCAAAATCATGTTTAATTAAAATTGGTTAACGCTTTTCTGGTTCATCCACTTCTTCAGACCATAAAACAACATAGAACTTTGATAAAAACAGTTAAATAAAACAAAACAACCAATAGAAATCAGTAACCAGAACACATGATTGAACTAACAGCCAGCTTCTCAATGATGTACTTGTTATGATTTTGGACTTTGTTCAGGTCCTTGTTATTCCTTACACTTTTTAAAAAATAAATATTTAGAGAGAAAGCCAGGGAAGAAAAACTGACAGAAGTAAGGAAGTGAGTGAAGAAGAGAGAGTAAGGAGATGTAAGGCATGACTTGGTATTTGTCCACATTTAGGAATATAGTTTATCCTGATGAACAAGAACAGAGCCAGCTTTTGACTAAGAAGTCTTCAAAATGGTTTTAAAGGACATGAGGGAGAGTAATGACTTGATAGATAGAGATAAAGAGTTCCAGGCCTTAACCACTTGGAATGCCCAGCAGATTTGATAGGTTTATGGACAGACAGGAGTTTTTGATCAATGGATTGTAATGAACGACTAGGACCACACTTGTATGGGATGTTATTTAGTGCTGGGCAAACATACGGATTCTGCATAATTCTGTAGGGGGTAAGAAGCTGCATATGTGTTAGTTGATGTGGCAGCTCTAACCAAGATAGGCTTTTTAGTGATATGCAGTTGTAGGTTCTGAAAAGGGTATTTGTTGAAAATTTGTTATAGAATTGTTTAGGTTTCTGTTTTTTTGATGCCTGAAGGTTAGTAAGGTTGGGAGCAACATGAAGAAGTGTGAGGATGAGATAAGTAGTGGCAAGTGTAGTTTTGTTTCATAGGTTCGTAGGTTTATTGAAGGTTACTAGGCTAATGGCCCTAATGAGCCTTGCCATAATTATCCCAAGTTGCCCCAGTTGGTAGTGATTAGGTGAGTGAAGTTCACAGAATTAAGGGTATATGGTAGTTAATATCAACTTCCTCTGTCCAGGAAGAACATAGGAACCACCTCAAGAGTGAATTTGTGGTCACCCATCCATTAATCTAGTTTGCATTTGAAGAGGGTCATGGAAGTGCTCTGTTTTAAATGAATTGGAAGCTTGTTCCAGAGAAGTGGCAGTCTCTAGGAGATGTATCTATCTTTCCAGCAAGAAATGTTTGTGTCAGAAGCAAGGTTAAGATCCCTGAAGCGAGTGATCTTCATGCAGTTTGATTTACGAATGAGTAGCATTTCCATTAGGGCTGGGTGAGAGACTGCTCTGTAAGCCAGGCACAGGTCACCCCTTAGCAACCTGTAGGAGACATAATACAGTGGCAGGGTGTTCAGTTTTTCTGTGTTAGTCTTGGTGAGAAACCTCTGTGGTCTCCCCAGTTGTTGCAGGTGTCTGGTGAGATGGATGCAAAAGGGAGCACTGTACTCAATTATTGGTCTGATGAGGGCGGAGTATAATGAAATTATAACTTCTTTAGATCTAGATGTAATGGCTATTACCTCTAGTTAACTATGGGTGATGCCATCCACAACCAGTTTAGTGCATAGCTGGGTATTCTATTTTAGATGCTTGACATACTTAAAGAATGTCTTGTTATTATCCTTAGCTCAAGAGGCTATTTTCACTTCACAATTACCTTTAGAGGACCTGACAAGATTTCTAATGTGTTTGTTTAAACTACAGAGGGATTTCTTCCTCTACTGAGAAAGTTCCCTCTTGTTCTTGGACATTAGTTTCTTTGTGTCCTATACCCTGTTTATACTAGGACCCACCAGGGTATCTTGTTTTTCTGGCAAAACCTGGTTTTAATTCGGTGAGGTACAGCTGATTCTCTACAACTGCTTAAGTGGGTTATACAGGGCATTGGTGTACACCTCTGCATAGGAGTCCATGTTATCTGCATTCAAGGGAGCTTTTAAATTTCTTATACCATCACTTAGCAGGAGGTAGTTTGTCTTTCAAAAATTCTTAAGCATTTTTTAGCTTGATGGGATATCTGGTCTTATAATTACATCAAATGAGACCATGGAGAACATCACACAGGGGAGGGTGCAATACCCTCCCATGTTAATGAGTACTATGTCCAGGACATGTGAGCCTCTTGTGGGTGTGCTGACTAGCTGTTCCAGAGCATTTGCATTGACAAAGTCCAGGAACCTCTGAGCCAGCATGTTTGTTATGACATTAAGTTGTTACAAAAATATGTGGACATGCATCCAGAGGGCTGAGAGTTGATAGGCTCCCAGCATATGATTTTGTGGAGGAAGAATCTGACCTTCTGGAAGAATGGAAATCTGTCACATTAGCTTGTACTACTAACTGGCTAAAGATTCTCATTAAAAGAAATACTGGTGCCCATGAGAAAGTATGTAAAAACATTATACGACTGCAAGAGACGTTAATTAATGACACCTTGGAGTTCAATTACTCCAACAAATTGTTTGATATAAAATCTGGCATTGCCAAAGTAGAATCGGAAGTAGTCACTAGAAAAAAGAAGAAATTGTCTCGAGATATAATTGACTACAGCAGTGGAGCAATTTTTTTTTGGCAACGCAAGGGAACGAGAGGGCATTCCAGGCAGATGAGTTATAGAAGGGGAAGATCTTGTTCGGGTCCATCCTTGCGTGAAACTTTGATATCATCTGGTGAGTCAGCACCCAATGGGTGGAAGAGCATTTCCTTTGAGGACGTTAGCAGAGTGTTTGAAGGAGCAGCGCCTACAGATGATGGCGAAGTTTTGGAAGACCAAAATCGGGTGAAAGGAAGAGGAAGGAGGTTCCAGGGAAAGGGGAGAAGGAATTAAACTGTCTAGCAGGGCAGTTTAAGGTATGTTCCGCTCAGTCAGTTAATAGTACTTTCCCAGAGAACCGAGAAGTGATTTTGTTGCCACAGAGGGTGAATGACTATGAGTTTGATTTTAACCCTCCCTTGATTCGTTTGGCATCCAAAAGTTGTATTTTTCCTGGCAAGTTTGTTCTGAGGGACATGATAGGGAATGAAGCGGGCAAAGCTAAAAAAAAAGTTTTGATACTATGAATCTCTCTGATTTGGTGCTGAGGCAGAGACAAGTGTTTTGCTTAAGGGTACAAAATATGTGCCTACTTTTTTTCTTTCATTAGTTGAATTTATTAATGAAATTAAAGTGTTTTGTAGAAAACTTAATTTGAGAATGTTTTTTGGCGCTAAAAAACAACATCGCTTACAGGAGAATGAAGCAAATACCTTGTTTGATTATAACAATGATATCATGGAAGATTCTTTGTTGGGCATTTCTCTACATGATAATCCATTTGTTGTGTGAGACTCTGAGAATGAAAGTGTGGAAGACATGTCTGAAATAAGTAGTGTAACTGCTGTTTGTTTTTTCAACTTGATATGGAAAACTGAAACTACCTAAGGTGCCCTACACTAGTTCTTTTGTACCCCCGAAGAATACAAATGCAATCAATGTCTTTGAGTGTGCACTTTGTAAACAGATTGAACTTGCATACTATGAGTATATAACAAGCTGTAAATCATGGAATTTGAATAAAGAGCAGTGGTCAGCTCTTAAACAGTTATGTACTGTTACTGACCAATATGCATTCACACAGGCAGATAAGGGTGGAATTTGGGTGATCCTGAATAAAAGGGAGTATAACAATATGGCCTTGGAATTGTTGTTAGATGACAAGGTTTATAAAAAGTTACCAAGTAACCCAATAAAAGAATTTAATCGGAGGTTGTTGGAGTTATTAGAAAGAGGAGAAAGACTGGGATTCTTTGCTCATGGGGATGTTAAAAAGCTGTATTTAAAACATCCGAAAGATGCCAAGTATTTTGTCATTCCAAAAATTCAAAAATCAAAGACAAAACCCCCTGGTAGACCGATAGTCTCAGGGGTGGGTTCTTTTTTACAGAACACAGGCATCTTTTTGAACTCCCAGTTAAAAATGTATCTCCCTAGAGTGCAATCATATATTAAAAATGCCTCTCATGTGTTGGAAAATATAAAAAAGATTCAGTGGGACCCAAGCCTTTATCTTGCCTGTGTGGATGTCAAGTCCCTGTACACCAATATCAATATCGAGATGGGCCTGGAAGCAGTGGTTAAAATGTTGGGTGAGGGACCAAGAACCACAAACATTTGTCAGTTGTTAGAATTTGCTTTAATGCACAATTATTTTGTTTTTGAAGAAGATTAATATTTGCAACTGGAAGGAACTGCAACAGGGGTGGCCTTTGCCCCATCCTATGCAGTTTTATTCATGGCACATTTTGAAAATATGTTTGTGTATGTTATAAATTTTTTAAGGACTGTGTGATCATGTTTAAAAGGTTCATTGACAATTTGATTTTTGTGTGCAGGGGGGAGATTAATGAGTTTGATCAATTTATGAAATTACTTGGTCAAAATACTTGTGGCTTGGAATTTACTTATAGAACTAGTAGAAATAGAATGCAATTCTTGGATGTTGAATTTTATGTAGATGAAAGGGGTGTTTTGCAGTATAAACCATACCATAAGGATACAGCTGCAGATAGCTTTTGGAAGCTGGCAGCGCTCATCCTGGTCATTTGATAAAATCCCTTCCTTATGGTGAGTTCAGAAGAATAATGACCAATACTTCTGATAAAAAATGTTGGAGAGGGAAATTGATTTAGTTAAGAAAAGAGTATTAAAGCGTGGATATAGTATGGAACATATAAGTGAAGCTTTAAATAAGCTAAAGAGAAACATGAGTTATAAAAGGAAAAGTAGTGTTTCTATTCAACATGAAAAGTTTATTAGGAAAAATGAAATGGAGAAGGTTGGTGTAGAACCTCTGTTCTTTGTGAACAAATTCTCTCCCCTCTCTGAAGTACTTAGGGGGTTAGTAAATGACCTTTGGCCAGTGGTATGTAGGGATGAAGTAGTAGGGAAGCTATTTCCTGAAAAAGGTACCTTTTCGTATGGTAGGTTTAATAATTTAAAAGAGTTGTTAAAAATGAGAAATAAGATTGTTTTTTGTTCTTCTTCTGGCTTTTCCCAGTTAGAGGTTGCCACAGCGGAACTCCGGTCCGCTACTGATTGGCAGTAGATTTTTACGGTGCCAAGGTGCCAGCTTGATGCCCAACCTTCAACGAAGGCATGCCCATTCTACGCATGTCTTTCAAACACCACTCGACCACGGAGAGGACATGCAGACTCCACACAGAAGGCACTCCAGCCGAGAATCAAACGGGAGTACCTCTTGCTGTGAGGCGGCAACACTACCGCTGCACCACCGCAATTTACAAAAACGAGAAATAAGATTTATTTAGCTAAAAGAAAGGAAGTATTTCCATGTGGGGTTTGCAAAGTATGCGATAAATTAAAGAATATTGATGGATGGATAATAAATGGAAAAACGTTTTTGGTTAAAAATTAATTTAGTTGTAATTCATGTGGTGTAGTCTACATCACTGGATGTGGATGTGCATCTTGTAAATGGTATGTGGGACAGACGAAAAGAAAGGTGAAACTTAGAATATTGGAACACTTGGGTGATGTAAGAAATAAGAGATTTGACAGCCCAGTGGCACAACACTTTTGCGACACACATGGGGGTAGTATAAATAGTTTTTTCTTTAGTGTATTAGCAAAACCCTTTGAAGAACATACTATGGGGGGATGAATTTAAAAGGAAGTTGATTAAGTTAGAAACTAAATTAATAGTGTATTTGGGCACTCTATATCCTAGGGGGTCTCAATCTGGATATTGATTGGGGCATTTAGATGCTGAATTTAGTGAATGGAGTTTAGCTTATTTACAAAACAAATGTGTTGGTCAGGTTAAAATGCAATGAATTTTGGATGAATAAATTATTTGATTAATTGGATATTAATAATAAAAAATATGTGCAATAAAAGTAAGGATGAAATTAAAAAAAAAGTTTACATTTAATGAAATAAATGCATAGGTTATGGACTTATAATTGAGTCTTGGGGGTAGGTTGAAAAGTATTTTTTATGTGTTTAAATGTATAAGTCATTGAGGTATATGAGAAAATGTGAAAATGTGCTATTTCATTAAGTAGTAGAAGTCATTTATACTTTTTTAAAAAAGTGTTATTTGGTAAATTATTCACTCTGTGTTGGGTAAATTTATGTAATATAGTTAAGATGTATGTGAAAGTGTGGGGGGTACACCTCTAAGCTCTAAGCTGCATAATGATTAAAGAAAAGTATTTAATTGTTTAATTATTCAATTTAATTAAATTAAGATGAATTAATGCTGAGCTGGAATATAAAAAGCTGCCTGGATTGTATGAAGTTATTCCATTGTAGGCCTGTGAGGCAGAGGTACCAGGATGTATTGAATAAAGAAAAGAAAACTGGCAGCTACAGCAGTGCTTGGTGTTTTTTTTTTTTTTGATTGAGAATTCCTAGTTTTCCAACTTCTTTTGGGAGCTTGTATTTGTACCAGCATGTTTGTGATCATGTATGATTCCCACTCATTGGTAGGATAATTAAAATCAATCATGAATAAGGTATTGGGCTGTATAGCAAGTGACTCCAGTAAGTCCAGGTATGGTGCATTTTTTTCCTGTTTTATGGTGGGGGACTTGTAGCTAGCTATGATGTGGTAGGGGGGTTATCCTATAGTTAATTGGACATGGAGTAGCTCAAGAAAGTCATTCTGTTTGACCAGTCTCGAAGTGCCCTTATCCTTAAAGAAGATGGATACATCTCCACCTTTGGTTCTTTCATGCTCAGTTTGTGGTATGAATGTATGGAAGCCTTGTAGCCCTGCACAGCTGGAGTGCTTCCTGTACCTTTGAACCATGTCTTGGTGACAGCACAGATGTCAGCATCTTCCAAAGGGAGAAGTGCTTCCAGGGAGTGCAGTTTCTTATTTAGTCTCCTAGCATTAAGCAGCAGTACCTTCAGTTTATCTACAGAGGGTTTTGTTATGTCAGGAGTTTGGTTATTTTGTCACTACAAAAGGCAAAACAGGGGTGGATAATGCCTTTGCCAGTATCTGAAAGCCTAGAGGAGACAGGTGCAGACCATCTGTATCAAAGCAACATGGCCTTTCCACCATGCACTATGGTCTTTCCACCATTCCTTCCCAGGTTGCCAGGCTGGCAGATATTGGATCCTGTTGGACTGACACCAGAAGCTAGGCCAATTGTTAAAGTCAATAATTTTTGGTCTTTATTTTAGCAACATACTTGGAGAAGGTAGAGTCCTGCTTAAGGCTAGGTTTATACCTGGTACGTCTCAAGTCATTCACCCCCACATGGACTATGATGGAGTCATACCAGTACTTGTGGTTAAGTGACTTGAGTGACTTGGTAGATCCTGGCACCTGGCAGGCAGCTAACCCTAACCTGCTCCTTATCCAGCCTGGTGAGGGAAACATCTGTGTGTCTCACAATAGAATCACCTATGACCAAAACATTAGGTTTTGTGGTGTTACACCTTATGGGCTTATTTGTTGAGACACTGGTGTGTGTGTGTGTGTGTGTGTGTGTGTGTGTGTGTGTGTGTGTGTGTGTGTGTGTGTGTGTGTGTGTGTGTGTGTGTGTGTGCGTGTGTGTGTGTGTGTGTGTGTGTGTGTGTGTGTGTGTGTGTGTGTGTTATTATCTGCTGTGGTTGTTTTTTGCATTTTTATGTGTGTAAATAGTTTCTGTTTCAGAGGCATCTAATCTTTGGGTAAGTTACTAGTGAGTACATCCTCATATATGGGATTATGTGTCATGTCCTTATTTAGTATGGGAAATGTGCGTGTGCTAACAACCTGTATTGGCATTCAATTTTTCCTTATGTGAGACTCTTGCCTTTAGTTTTATAATGTAACTACATCTTTCACATAAAGTATTTGTTTCAGAAGTAAGTGCTTATCAGTATACATTGCTTCAGAATGCTCATGTCTATCAGGCTGGGCAGAGAGATGATGTGAAACTGCCTGTCCATGATAGCAGCCTCTTACTATATGCTTTATTAGGAAAGGGAATGGGTTAATGTCACAGGACTGTGCTGGTAGTGCCGAGATTACAAGAGGGACCTATACTTTGTGCAAGCTAAGGCTGATCAATAAGGCAGCGCTGCTCAGTGCACTACTGAGTTGCTCCTAAAGCGCCAGAAAAGCTTGGAAGGGTTTCACTAACAGCTGTTTAGGGAAAACCTGAGCTTCTGGGCTTTTGCATCTACGGAAGACACTGCTAAGGATACTTGTTTCTCTGACTTCATCTTAACCAGGGTGCTAGCCCAGCCCAGTATTAGCCATTAACAGTCCCCCTCACCTCACTTCCTCTTCCTAGTCTTCATAGGTGCCTCACAATAGCTGGAGCCATCTGAAGACCTTCTTTCCCTCTCATACTGCTGAGCATCTGCTGCTCTGTGTAAGGTAAAATTTTGATTGTTTGGCATTAACTGTTTTGCGATGTCCTTCTGTTGCCTTAACTGCTTTAAATCATACAATATTTGGTGATTATTCTGTTGCTTTATCTGCTTTAGGTCATATAGTATTTTGTGATTATATTGAGATGAATATTGCTTGCTGTTAGAAAGATATATAATAGCAATATGCATGCTTAGTGCATTCAAGGTTTAAAAGGGTTAATACATTTATTCTGTTCATACTGCATGAATCTGCACAGCTATTAGAAACTTAACAAGAGACATTTCATTTATGCTTATGCCATGAAAATATGTGCAGCTACTAGAAACTTAACAAAAGACATTTCATTTTTGCTTATGCCATGAGAAAATGTGCAGCTGCTAGAAGCCTTGATAAAGAAAACAACAGATGTTTGAAAGCTTAAACCATAGTCAGCATTACTTGTACCAAAGCTAGAAATGTACCTTGAATCTAGACAAAATGTAACACATGTATTAGAACTGTACAACTGAAGAATTGAAGAGTCAAGGTGGGTTAAAATAAGCCCAAGGCCAGGTTGTTTTTCTCAAAAATGTTTTTGCAAGACAGCAATAATCTGACCATGTCAGCAATAAGCCTGGTAACATTTTCTGTGTAACATACAGAAAGCTGTGTCCAACTACGTCAACAATAGATTAGTAACATTTTCTGTGTGACATGAAGAGAACCATATAAGAATAACATACTGATCATCAGAAAGTCAGACAAATCTTGTACCTACATGCTTTGTCTCCTTGCTGCAAGTAATAAAGGGTGCCTTGCTTGAACCTAACATGCATTGGTCTTTGAAGTTTTTCCTTGTACAGATTGGTGCTTTGGACCAGAACCCTCTCTTCACCTCGGATCAGACAGCCAGGTGGTTGAAACCGTACTGGGAAGAAACCAAATCGGTTCTTCTTATATGGAAAGTCCTCCGACTGAATTGTCATTCAACAGAGGCCAGACACTTTCTGATCTGTGACTGAAGGATGGGTCTCCGCAAATCAGTGATCAATCACATAGACTCAGGTAAGGTGAATCTACTTTTTTCTGTTTTCTGTTTTAGATCAGGGACTAGATGTGTATTGTTTTTGTCAGATTATATTTTTCTTACAAGTCAGGGACAAAGAAGAGTACTGTCTTGTCATAGATCAGGAGAAACAGAATAAGTAGGCAGTCATTCTGAAGAGTCTATAACAAATTCTGTGGTACACGTTAAAATTAAGAAAAGTTACGTAACAATCAAAGGTAAAATAAAATGGGTAATAATTGCACAAAAAGACCCCAAAACCCACCGTTAACAGAATACACAAAATATATGCAGTCGAAGCGCGATGATAATATTAGATATTTTTCAAAATGGGTTAATAAGTATGAATTCGACGGAAAATTAGAAAAATCCTCACTTATCAAACTTATTAAACAACTCAAAAATGATTCCAAGGGTCAGGTAAAAAAGCAATGATGACTAGGAATTCCTCAGGCACACAGATGGCTGGAGGAAGTAAACCGTAGGGACCAAAAGAACAAAGATTCAAAAGCAATGTTTTTAGATAAGGAGGATAATAATTTAGTAATAGCATCAGCACCTCCGCCTCCCTTACCAGAATATGAAGCGAGTGAACAGGTTAGTCCACCCCCACTATATCCTGTGGTCACTGAAGATAGAGATATTGTAAAACTAAAACTGACTAAAATCAGAGATCCCATCAGGACTAGATCCCGAACAAAGGCAGGTAATTCAGAAGAAGGTATCGAGTTATGGCAAATAGTTAAGAATTCACGATCTATAGGAGACGAAGAAGAAATATGTCCGCTTATAGAAGTACCCAACCCTCAGGCGGGTCAAGACAATCAGGACCCAACTATCTTAGTATATAGACCTTGGACACCGGAAGCTATCCGGAAAGCCACTGAGGGAATTCCCCATCCAAAAATTAATTTTAGAAAATTCTCAGAAGACTTACAAGGAATGAGGTTAAATTATAACTTAAATGGAGAAGAAGTAGAAAAGGTAGTTAGACAAATTGTAGGGCCAGATTGGTACATGATTTGTGGCAAATAGAATTCTCGTGACGCTGCACAAAGACCCCTCCCACATAGCAGCGCAGAGTTGGACACCAGAGTAAAAGGTCTTACAGACCGCATCTCTGAAAAATGGAAACCTAGGGCAGACTGGACTTGCATTAATCAATGCATCCAACAAGAAGGTGAAACAATTGACTGGTACTATGCCAGATTGTTAGAATGTTTTAATAACCATTGTGGAATGCAGGTTCCTGAAGATCAAACGCAAGATTCCCCATATGAACAGCAGTTAAAGAATGCATTGTTAAAGGGCCGTAGCACACCTATAAGCAGTTTTATTATGAAACACATGGTAGACCATCGTACAAGCAGGTTACAATCATTACTTGAATATGCTAGGCATGCCGAAAGGCATTTTAATAGCAAAAAGAAAAAGAAAGCCCAAGTGTTTTCTGTAGAAGACGGAGCAGAAGTTTATGTAGTACAGTCTGGGAAAAAGGGCAAGAAAAACGCACAGGGAAACAAGCAGTCTGATCAGCGATCAGAGGACTTTGAAGGGCATAAGAAAAGGGGAGAATGTTTTAAATGTGGTAAAAAGGGACATTTGGCAAGGGATTGCAAGAAAAATAAGAAGGCAACAACGGAAGACAAGGAGGATGAGGACTGACTATATGATAGTCAGGAATCACTAGAAGGGGCTAGTAAAGAAAGGACAAATGAGAATGTGAAAGAGGGAGTACAGGAAGTGCAGGAAGTTAGTGACAATGAAGAAAATGAAATATTGGACCTAGCTTTATTGAGCCTGGAGCTCTGTTTAACAGACACGAAACCAGAAGTTACACTCTTGGTAGAAGGGAGGAAGGTCAAATTTTTGTGTGATTCAGGGGCATCACAGACCCTGATATACCCCTCCAATTTACCAGAAAACATAGAGTCATCTGATTACATACTGGTCAAAGCAGCTAATGGACAGCTGTATCGGGAGCCTCTCTCCCGTAACATTGCAATAACTGATCCAGTTTCAGGATTAACACAGGAAAGCAAAATTGTAGTTTCTGCAAAATGCCCAATAAATCTCTTGGGCAGAGACCTCATGCAGACATTTGGTATAGCAGTAGTCCCAACCATGCAAGGTATGGAAGCACAGCGACAAAGTAATACCTTTATAGTGCAATCGGAGGGTGAAATGTTTTACTGGTACAGCCAGGACTTGGTTACGACTGGTCCAGGGACTGTTACCGAGGAACTAATGAACTTAGCCATCAGCAAGTTTCCCTCCCTTGACATTGAAAAGCAACACCTGTTGCACTGTACCCTGTATTTTTGTAACACACCAGGACCTGATAAGGAATATGAGCAAGAATTATTTAAGAATCATGCAAACAGATTGATACTGCGTAACCTGTACTGGGATACAGAAGGGAACAGTGTAGCCAGCTGTTCATTGCCTCAGGAGCTTTTTGCACTTTATAAATCTAATTGATTACCGCATGTTAGCTTAACCAAAAACAGAAATATAAAATGGGCAGACCTAGGAGAGAAATTCATGAGATGGGAGAAACAGACAGAACTAGAACTGTCAGGACAAGGAATACAAGTACCAAATCTGAATTGGATAACTCAGACCAACCCAGCTGTGCACTTGCAATCTAGCAAAGACAGCTGATGGACACTCCTGTTAAAGGAGGAAGAAAACATCTTACGAGACATACCAGAGACTCTCTGGTCAACAGGGAAATCAGATGTAGGACTCATTCGTACAGCGTGGCCAGTTACTATCACACCAAAGTCAGCATTCAGACCACAAAAAAGACAGTATCCCTTAAGAAAAGATGCAGAGGCAGGGATAAAGCCTATTATAGTAGCCTTACTTAAAGGAGGAATACTAGTAGAATATTCCGATTCACCATGTAACATACCCTTATTTCCAGTTAAAAAGGCCAATGGAGAATGGCGTATGGTCCATGATTTACAAGCCGTAAATGTTGCGGTAATATCAAGGGCACCCACAGTGCCAGATCCACACACCCTTTTGAATGACTTAAAACCTCAACAAAAGTATTTTTCTGTGGTAGACATTAGTAATGCATTCTTTTCGATACCGATACACCCTGATAGCCAGTATTGATTTGCATTTACATTTCAGGGAAAAAGATATACATATACACGGCTACCACAGGGATATTGTGAAAGTCCAGTGATATTCTCACAAGAAATGGCAAGCAACTTGGCGGGATTCAACCCACCAAAAGGCAGTCAGATTTTACTTTATGTTGATGACATCTTGCTGGCGGCCCCCACCCAGCAGGATTGTAGGGAAGATACCATAGCATTTCTACGATTTTTAGCCACTGAAGGATATAAGGTAAACAAAGATAAACTGCAGCTTTGGAAAAAAACAGGTCAAATACCTAGGATATGTAATATCCAAAGAAGGTAGGACATTAGATGAGGACAGAAAAGTAGCAATTTTGCAAGCACCAAAGCCCACTACCAAGAAGGAAATGATGTCCTTCCTGGGTACAACTAATTTTTGCCGGAGGTGGATTCCAAACTATGCCTTGGAATCTGCACCTTTAACTGACCTTATATATAAGACGCCTATTGCAGCGCAGGATTTGTTACAATGGGCACCAGAGGCAGAATCTGCCTTTTGTAGACTAAAACAGTTAATAGCGTCCTTATTAGTTCTGGGATTACCAAACTATCATAAACGTTTTTTCCAGACTATAGATTTCAAGCAGGGTTACATGACATCAGTGTTAACACAACAGCATGGGGATAAGCAACGCCCCATTGCTTAGTATTCATCAGAACAGGACTCAGTGGCACGGTCCTTACCCCACTGTGTACAAGCAGTAGTTGCAGCTGCAATGGCAGTACAGGCTTCGGCCTCAGTAGTCTTGTTCCACCCTCTCACTTTGAGAGTACCCCATGCAGTCGCGATCATTTTACTACAAGAAAAGGTGGCATATCTTTTCTCTGCTAGGCATCTTTCCTGGATGACTATATTGTTGAGCCAACCTCATATGACAATTGAACAATGCATGACTTTAAACCCTTCTACTCTGCTCCCAACCCCTGCAGACGGCATACTGCACTGCTGCCTGCAGGTGATTGAGCAAAAGACACTACCTAGAAAAGATAATGCCAAGGTGACATACTACGTGGATGGCTCATGCAAAAGGGGTCCTGCAGGACAGAACCTAGTAGGATATGCAGTAGTCTGTGATACTGAGATTGTAGAAGCAAAATCTTTACCACACAACTTATCTGCACAGGCAGCAGAACTGATTGCCCTGACACGGGCATGTACCTTAGCAAAGGATAAATGTGTAAACATTTTTACTGATAGCCAGTACACTTTTTCCACTGTACATGTGTTTGCGCAACAGTGGAAAAATCGGGGAATGATAACATCTACTGGCAAACCTATAAATCATGCACAGTTTATTTTAAATCTTTTAGAATCTATTCAGTTACCTCAGAAAGTGTCCATTTGCAAATGCACAGCTCACACCAAGCAACAAGATAGGATTTCAAAAGGTAATGCGAGAGCTGATACAGCTGCAAAACAAGCAGCCACAGAAGTATTTCTTTTAAATGTGGAATTACAACCCTCTGAAACTTTAGATCTAGACATGTTAAAAACAATGCAGACACTCACTACGCAAGCTGAAAAACAGCGATGGATAAAACGAGGAACAATCCTCGAAAAGGGACTGTACATCTCTAAAGAAGGAAAACCGATACTACCCTCTAATTTGTTTCGTTATGCAGTATTGTTGAGCCATGGGCAGTGCCATGTCTCAACAGGGGGGATGATACAGCTGGTGAACCAGGTGTTCACAAAGTATGGATTTACAAACTACTCTAAAAAATGTTGTTTGATGTGTCAGATTTGTAACAAACATCATGCACAGGGGGCGATAAAGCCCAAGCAAGGGAGTTCCCCACACCACCATATCCGTTTCACACTATCTGTATGGATTTCATAGAAATGAACAAATGTGAAAATAAGAAGTATTGTCTTGTCATTATAGATATGTTTTCCAGATGGGTGGAAGCCTTTCCAACCAAAAATCCAGAAGCAGCTACAGTGGCAAAAGTACTTGTCAAGGAAATTATTCCTAGATTTGGTATCCCGGAAAGCATCTACAGTGACAATGGTACACACTTTGTAAATCAAACCATACAGCAGTTGAGTAAGTACTTTGGTATTTCTTTAAAAAATCATTGTGCATACCATCCACAATCTGCAGAGCTGGTTGAAAGGCATAATGGTATACTAAAAAGCAAATTGAGAAAATTAATAGCCTAGACAGGAAAAACTTGGTTGTACTGTTTACCCATGGCACTGTTGAGCATGAGAACTGTCCCTACAGCAAAAGGATTGACTCCTTTTGAAAAACTGTTTGGAAGAGCTTATTATACACCCCAGTGGAAACTTCTCATGTCATCAGACCAGGAAGCTGATTTCACACTAGCTGAATATATGAAAAAGTTGTTGAGTTTTAAACATCTGTTGCAGTCAAATTCTGTTTCAGATAGAAAACAAACCAAAACATCAGAAGTGGCAGTGACGCCAGGAGACTGGGTATAGATTAAAATTGTGAAGCGAAAGAACTGGGCATCACCAAGGTGGGAAGGTCCCTACCAGGTGCTTCTTTCGATACCTACTGCAGTCAAGATAGCAGAACGAGCTTCGTGGATACACCTGACGCACTGCAAGCTAGTAAAGAACTTTGAATTGGACAAAGATCTTACCTCTCCATCGGGGCCCTCAGCACAAAGTCTGGCTACAAAGGGGGGTCAGATCAATAGGACTGATCCGTCTCAATCCCAGTGAAAAAAACATCGGTGCTGAAGGTCCTATTAGGGCAGAGAGTAAGATCATGTATCCAAAGTGAGATGATGGAATCCAGTAAGATCCAAATACACCTACTTGGAAGAACTGGAGAAAACGGAAATGCAGAACAACCGTTTCCACAAAAGTATTACACGACCATCCTGTTGACTGTACTGGTGACAATAATCTTTTTATTGTGGCCATTTCTTTTCTCAGCCACGCAAGTAGAACTGAATAAGCAGGCAGAGTGGCACCTGAACTTTAACATTTACCAGGCAATCAAATATGTGTATGCTGAAACCTTCAATGTTTCGAATTGCTGGATTTGCACAGCTCTACCAACAGCATATGTGGGGTTACTGTTGACTGCAGTTCCCCTAGGGGATAATAAGACCTGGGAAAACTTAATTCATGATACATCAAATGTCACATCAAAAGATAAGGTAGCATTGCACTTGTCTATTCGACAGAAGGGAACTGTGTGTTTTTATAAGAATGATACAGTCAAGGTGGGTTGGAGCTATTGCAATGTAAATGTTCCCTATAGATGCTACACTAAACCTGATAACATCAGATCCTATTGCAACACGAGCTATGATTCATTTGTTAAACTGATGCATAGGACAATTAAAAAAAGTAAAACATAATGCTGACCTCTACAGACAACTGTCCATAATCGACAGAAAAATGTTTCATGCAGAGCAAGGGTATAGTAAAGTTACTATTAAAGTGGAAGATTGTTACTTTATATGCGGAAGAAAAGCATATAAATGGCTATCCGAAAATTGGTCTGGCAGTTGTTTTTTGGGGTACCTGGTTCCGGCCATACGACACACAACAGTTTTACTTCAAGGGAAGATTCAGAATGTTCGAGAAATCAAGAAGCCTGTCAATCCAGTGGGGCAAATCAATGCACGCTGGAAAAACCATCATGACGTAGGCCCAGGGAACAATGGACTGTCACACATGGACCTGAGTGATACTGTTATATCGTGGGCAGGTGTACTACCAGCATATGGAGCAATGAAATCAATCTGGGAACTGAGAAAATTGTCTAAGCTTCTTGAAGTAATGAGCAATGCAACATTTTCTGCCCTAGAATTGGTGACTGATGAACTGACTGCCATGAGAACAGTGGTACTTCAAAATCGCATGGCTCTTGACTTCACCCTAGCGGTGAGAGGAGGTATGTGCGCTTTAATCCAGGAGGAGTGCTGTTCGTATATTCCTGACCACAAACACGAGATAGACAACCATCTTGAGGTAACCCAGCAGGTGTCGGCCATGACCAAACCGGGACCAAATCCATTGATGGACTTTTTTCAGAAACTGTTTGGGGGTGGGGCAGTATCCTGATGAACATTCTGATTGTCATCTGTGTAGGGATAGCTCTACTGATGATATGTGGGTGCTGCTGCATCCCCTGCATAAAAGGACTAATCAAAAATTTTGTAGACATTTCAGTTTCAGAAACCTTATACCAAGATGCTGAACTCGAAGAATTACTAAAAAACTGAAAATGCTTTCATGAGCTTAAACTGAATGACTCTCTTAACTGCAAATCCTGAGTTGGAAGAGGTTAGGGGAAGAAAAAAAAACTGTTTATGCTTATCTTGAAAGTAGAATAAAAGTATTAAAAGGGGGGAAATGTTAGAAAAATATATAATAGCAA
This sequence comes from Protopterus annectens, assembly GCF_019279795.1. NCBI lineage: Eukaryota > Metazoa > Chordata > Ceratodontiformes > Protopteridae > Protopterus > Protopterus annectens. Next base: position 397,716,669 of record NC_056750.1, read on the forward strand.
TATGCATGCTTAGTGCATTCAAGGTTTAAAAGGGTTAATACATTTATTCTGTTCATACTGCATGAATCTGCACAGCTATTAGAAACTTAAAAAGAGACATTTCATTTCTGCTTATGCCATGAAAATATGTACAGCTACTAGAAACTTAACAAAAGACATTTCATTTCTGCTTATGCCATGAGAAAATGTGCAGCTGCTAGAAGCCTTGATAAAGAAAACAATAGATGTTTGAAAGCTTAAACCATAGTCAGCATTACTTGTACCAAAGCTAGAAATGTACTTTGAATCTAGACAAAATGTAACACATGTATTAGAACTGTACAACTGAAGAATTGAAGAGTCAAGGTGGGCTAAAATAAGCCCAAGGCCAGGTTGTTTTTCTCAAAAATGTTTTTGCAAGACAGCAATAATCTGACCATGTCAGCAATAAGCCTGGTAACATTTTCTTTGTAACATACAGAAAGCTGTGTCCAACTACGTCAGCAATAGATTAGTAACATTTTCTGTGTGACATGAAGAGAACTGTATAAGAATAACATACTGATCAACAGAAAGTCAGACAAATTTTGTACCTACATGCTTTGTCTCCTTGCTGCAAGTAATAAAGGGTGCCTTGCTTGAACCTGACGTGCATTGGTCTTTGAAGTTTTTCCTTTTACACTTGCATATGCAGTCATTAGTGTACTTTTACTCACAACTCTAGTTTTGTGAATATTTAAAGTCTATTTTTCCTGTCGCAAGGAGCACCAGCACATTATGATCACAGGTAGCTTAGCTTTTGAATTGTACTCATCTTGTTTCTTGTTTTTTATTGAAAGACAACTGAAAATGTCAATATTTACCGCCTAAGTTTCTTGTTGCAAGAAGCACCAGCACCTTAACTTCACATTTAGATGTATCTGTAGTATTTTCACTGCACTTTCTTGGTGTAGTACTAATGTAAAAGGAAGACCTATTGCCAGAAACTGTACCAATTGTTCTTGTCCTCAGTATCCTGCATTTCTGTTTTCCTGCTTTGTGAATTATTGCCTTGTGCATGTCTACACTGTGCTGTTGATAACTATTGTTGTTCTGCATTACTTTATGCATAGGTGTAAACACTGCTGTGTTTTTAGTTAGCTATGTGTGTAAGACACTCATACAATGGAAATTAATGCTTGGCATACTGCCTCTGCCTACCTGTATTACTTTTTTTCTCTCTACCCATGGTATTTTTGTCTCTCGCTCTTTTCCTGAATTATTTGCTCATAACTAATCCCCCTCCTCTCTGTTTTTATAGCTCTAGTGGATTTTTCCCTGCAGTTTTCTCTTGGCCACAGTACAGGCAACACAGGTTTGAGGACCTTAACAGATACCCTGCAACTCTAACCATCGGTCGAGAAACCACCATTTTAAGCTTAAAATAATACCACTGAAGTATGTGTCCCAGTGAATAACTACTACATGATAAGCTAAGCTTTTAATTAATGCTAGAATTTATAAGCACAACAGGAATTTACAGTGTTTTTTTTTTTTGCTAGTCGCCATGAAAAGCAGACGCCGGCAGCTCCTATCCTTTCTCTTTGGTTACCCACTATCCTCATACTGTTTCTGTGTATATTCTCCTGTTCTGTACTTTACCCTTCCCTGAATTCATTTCTAGCCTCACTCATAACTGTCTTTGTTAGTGCACCTGCCCTATGTTACTGTCTTTAGAGTCTTACATACTATTTTTTTTATTTTTTTGCCCTGCTTTTAGCTGCTAGTAAGACCCCCCCTCTAAAGCCCCTCTCTGTTGTAGTTTATTTTAACCATACAGCACTGGGTTTGCTTCAAGTAAATCTACTTGTGTAGCTTGAGGCCAGTGTCCTTTTGTAAGCATACTTCTGCTCATATTTTATTTCTTTTTTATTCATTTCTGATGACTATACCTTTAGAAACTTTATATCCTTATCTCTCAAGCTAGTTTTTTTCTGATTGTTTCTCTGACCATCTTGACCAGGGTGCTAGCCAAGTTCCATTCGCCCTCGCTACACTCAGGCTCACTTCGCTCCACTACCTTACCCCCATTTCCACCCATCCCATTACAATTACTTTTATACCTAACTATCCCTTCCCTTCCTGCCCCACTAGCCACTACAATTCCACTTCCTGCCTATTGCCACAACCACCTTACTAATCTGTCAATCTTGTCAACACCACTTCCTCTATACCACTGTCTCTACCTACTCTATCTGACCATATTTCCAACATGCATTATTTTCTAATATCTTCTGCACTACTCTTTATTCTCTCTATCTCCACCTCTTACCACTCCAATCTCTCTGACCCACTCACCAACTTCTCCCTTGTACAACATATATCCAATTACTTCATCTTTTACTATCTCCCCTATTCTCTTTACTACCTCTACCTCAAGTCTATATAAACTATCCATAATACAGGTTTTTAAACCTTCCCACAAAGCTAATTCAAAACTATACAAACTCCATCAAGCATCTACCACACACTCTCTCCTCACGAAAACCTACTTCGTCTTGGAGATATCCATCCCAACCCTGGCCCCTCTTCTTCTCTCCCCACCCTCACTCTCCCTAAAACTACCTCTACACTGTCCCCATCTTACTCCTCTAACAATCACCAACCTCAGTCACAACAATCATCTCCATCCAAATATTTAACTATTTACTCATTGAATATTCAGAGTCTAGAAAATAAAGTTACTGAGCTGCACTCATGGATAGCTCTCAATATCCCTCACATCCTCTCCCTATCTGAAACCTGGCTCAAGCCAGAAATCTCGAATAGTGAAATACTCCCACCAGGTTATAATATCTTCCGATCTGATAGACCTGTAAAAAAAGGGGTGGCGTGGCCATCCTCTACTCAAACAACCTTAACCTCTCACCTTACCCTTCCCCATTTCCTGACTTCCTCCCAGCTGAAATCATCATCCTTAACTGCCATCTGAATCCCCCACAAAAAACTTGCAATTGCCTCTATCTACCTTCCTCCTGGTAACAATCTGCCCATTATTGAAAACATCCTATCCTGGTTCTCCCACAGCATACCATATGAGACGCTTAACCTTGGTGATGTTAACATTGATTGGTCCAAACTCACAACTGACTCCCACCAAATCAGTATCCACCTACATGGCTTCCACCAACTTATAACATCTCCCACTCGCTTCCACAAAAATTCCACCTCTAGCTCCATCATATTCTGGATCCTTACCAATTCTCCCCACCAATACCACAATCCCACCACCTTAACTGACTCCCTCAGTGATCATCTCCCTACCACCATCTTAGGACACTACTCCCATATTTCTAAACCCCACCTTATCAAAGACTGTTGAAAACTATCAACTTTCAATTCATCCCAATTTAACTCTATTCTCCACAACATAGATTGGTCCATCCTAAAATACCTCCCCCTAAACAATGCTGTAAGCACTTTCAAACTCATCTTCATGAGTACTCTAAACTCCTTAGCTCCCTCTAGGAAGATCAGTGTAAAATCAAATCATGCTCCCAGGCTCTCCAAGGAGACTAGGTCCCTTATGAAACAAAGAGATAGTGCTTGGAAAACCTGGACTAAAACTAAACAACCACCTCTTCTTCAAAAATACAGGCAACTGAGGATCCTTGCAAAAAACATACAACTAATGACAAAAAGTTATACAATAGCTCTGCTCAGCTTAACAACAAATCCAATCCTCGAAAATTGTGGTCAACTCTCAACAACATCCTCTATCCTGGAAAGCCCTCTAATCCCTCCCCATACTCCAACTCTTCCTCTCAAGAAACAGCTACTCTCCTGAATAAACACTTTATCTCTTCATCCAAAATCTGGTAACCTCTAAGCCAAACTCTACTTCGACACCCACACCTCCAAGTCCCACTAACACAACATTGTTTTCATTTGAGCCAGTTCCCATTACTTACATCAAATCTCTACTACTCAAGCTAAAACCTTGCTCTCCTTCCACTGACAATCTATCTCTTACATTCCTCAAACTTGCTGCTGACTCAATTGCCTATCCTATATCTATACTAATTAATCGATCTTTCTTTACTATCCTTCTTCATAAAGGTGGAAACTCCACTGATCCCTCAAACTACTGACCCACTGCCATTCTGTCCCCCCTCCAAGATATTAGAAAAATGTATTCACTCGCAGCTTTTCAATCACCTCCTCACACACCACTTACTTACCCCTACCCAACATAAATGTTGTCCTCACCACAGCACCACCACTGCCCTCCTCTCCTTCACTCATATCATTGCAGAGGCCCTAGACAACAATAAACTCATTTTCTGTCTCTTCCTAGATCTCTCCAAAGCCTTTGATACTGCCTCTCATCCTCTACTACTATCCAAACTCACAAAGCTCCACCTATCCCCCTCCACACTTGCCTGGTTTAATAGTTATCTATCTGGCAGAGAACAATCTGTCAAATGGCTCTCATCCTCCTTACCTTTCCTTCCCATCTCCACTGGGGTTCCCCAAGGCACCATCTTGGGACCCCTTTTGTTTAACATCTTCACCAATGATCTTTACACCTCATGCAAAAAATCCTTCCTTATTCAGTATGCCGATGACTCTACACATATTCATCTCAAATAACATTCCTGAACTACACTCTCTGACCCAACAAACCCTACTATCCACTGAACAATGCCTCTCTCACAACCTACTGATCCTAAATCCTAAGAAGACCAAATTCCTACTTTTCCTTCCCCGTTCTCTTTCTCATCACAAAACCTCCTTTTTATAGATTCATAGGTTCATAGATTAGTACAAGGCTAATTGTCCTTATGAGCCATTTTAAGCCTAGCCAATTATCCCTTGTGAGACTCAAACCCTGCACCTTGTGTTTATAAGACAAACACCTTAACCATTAGGCCACCCTCCCAACAACATCTTCTAACAATACAACTATCCAACCTGACACCCACACAAAACTCCTAGGGGTCATTATCGATGAACTAAAGTTCAACCTACACATACTCCAGTGTATAAAAAAAAACTAACCAGAAACTAGGTCTGCTATATCGGAACAAAAAATTCCTAACCCCTGAATCTAGACTTACCCTGGGCCAGGCACTCCTCCTCTCCTCCCTCTTATATGCTGCCCCAGTTCTTACCAATATCCAGGCTTCCACTCTCTTCCTTCTCTTTATGTACCCTCAAAAGGTCCATACTTAGTACCTCATTACACCTCTCTCTCCAGTGTGCCTACTATGCATTTGCATAATTTTATACAAACAAAAAAATGTTATTGAACTATATCAATGTAAAATGATGTTACTTTTTAATGCAACTTTAACTTTATGCATGTAACCCAACATATGTGAATCTTTTTGCTTTAACCGCTATTATATTAATATTGTTCAACATTGTACTTGTTTACTTGTTTAAAAATGTACTACTGGAGCTTTTCTCCTTGGGTCTCCACTGAAAATGGGCCACAAGCCCAGTTGGACAAACCCGGTTAACAAATGTCAATAAATATATATATATATATATAAAACCGCCGCTGAGTAAAGAGCAGCACCATGCAATGAGAGGATTAAATACAAGCAAAGAGAAATGAGTATTAAGCTCATTACCAATCATGAAAGCACACAATATGCCTTTCACCAGCAATCCCAAACTCAGACAGGTTAGATCAGCACACTTCTGCCACAAGGGTACAGAAAAATACCTTCTTAATGCAGAATAGCTGGTTTGGAGCCCAACTGTAAAAAGACCATACAAACTACCTACAGCTAACAGATACAATGCAATACAGTGCAATTAACTACTTAAAGCAGCAGCAGACAATACAGTTTTTTTTAAAGTGACGTAGTACAGTCACAGTATATAACATACGTGCAAAAAAAATACAATATACTGGTCACAATGGGGTAAGGAAAATGGTCATGCCCACCTGGTGGATCCATGTTTAGGCCTGTTTAGGAATTTTTGCAATCTTTTGTGTTTCACTATTTTTTTTAAATTTTGTTCTTTAAACAAAAAATGTTTGAGATTTCAGAACCTAAATGCATACATATATATATATATATATATATATATATATATATATATATATATATATATATATATATATACATACATATATACATAAAACACACACACACACACAAATGCATACATAATTAGAATAGTCTGGTGATTATAACATGTCTCTGTGTCATAATATACTGAAACATAGTTCAAATAAGTGATCTAAACAATATAAGCTTGAACATTTTGAGAGGAAGTTGAGAATCAGTTGGTCACAGAGAATAAAATTAAGTTCAGAACTTTTAATGTCATTATAGACTTCTCTTATCTCTCATTTCTCATTGTATGCAACTGAACATATTTATACATTCAGAAAAACAATGTGCTGACAGTGACCAAAGATAAGAGAAGAAATAAAATATTATAATAAGCTTCAATTTCTCTCTTTCTTATCCCCCCGGACGTTTTTTTCATACATGTAATCGGGTTAATTTTCAATACTTAGACAATGATTTGTTGGATAGCCAGCTCTTTTGCTCTTGAAGAAACATCTACTTTTGTAAATTTATTTTTAAGTCTTAGTGGTTAGGATAATTAATATAGGGATTTATTGTAATTAGGCTAGGGAATCAGACTAATTCCAAGGTTGAGGTATTATTTACTATTTAATATATCTTTGATTAAAATTAGGATCTAATGACTTGATGCTATTACTGTGTTTTGTTCATTTTTATCAAGCAGTCATAAGTTAATTTTAACTTTCTCATATAATTCTAGAATGTCTTTAATTTATCCTATAAAATTACAGTTTTTATCTGGTTCATGGGGGGCAAAGCCCCACATACAGGGGGGGGCTATACTACTGAACTCTTTTGAAATAATTTAAATTGCTTCACAAACACACACACATGCACACATGCACACACACACACACACACACACACACACACGCACGCACGCACGCACGCACACACACACACACACACACACACACACACACACGCACGCACGCGCACACACACACACACACACACGCACACACAGTGACCAGCAGGAAGGACACTTTGATGACCAAATACACCACAGATATCTGAGTAAAAATAAATGAAAAACGGTGGAGACTGTATACTTTTCTGAAATTAAATAAGCATCACATCACTTTCCTGAAGAAAATCACTTGCATGCTTCTAAATTTCTGCCACTTCTTCACTGCAGGCAATGAAAAGAAACCATCAGCTTGTCAGCCTATATCTGATGACTAAACTCCACATTGTTTGCGTGACATTTTCTGTACTGCCTGCTGCTTTTTATAGCATGCTGCACAGATATTGTTTTGCCACACATCAAGTTGTACTGCACTTATAAAGCTATACTCTTATGAAATGTGCTTGTTCTATACTTGAATTTTACTGCAATTTCTCGAGTCTGTGTCATGAATGCAGAGAGTGAAGAAGCTAGCCTACATACATAGATAGCCACTGTGTACGTAAACACATGGACCTGCGCAGATGTCACTCAGTGTGAACACAATAATCCTGAATATAGGATATACATAAAACAATACTTCAAAGACTGTTTGATATTTCTTATAAGAGCTTTCAGAAAATGATGATGGACACTGAGATACACAAATCAACAGCTGACATTTTATAAGATATTATTTCTTTGCCAGTGCTTACATTTTTTGACATATTTCCCATGACAGAAAATGTCATGCTATGGATAAAGATTCATTGTGTTTAGTTCCAATGTGTCAGTTTAATATCGATATGCTCTGAATATGCTACATTTTTACTGTACATACAACACAAAGAAGTCACATACACATCCTTTATATAAAATAAGCAGGATGGAACTTAGAATTTATACATAAATTACAAGATGTATAAATAATACAGCTCATGTTTTCCAGTACGTATAAGCTACAGGTAACTTAGAAAGCTGGAAGCAAAAAGGCATTCTATTGTTTACCACTATATGATTACAGTAAGCCTCGTGGTAACAAGATTAATTAAAGCTGCACTTAATTAGCCAAATTAAATAAAGGCAGTCCTCTTGTCTGAAAGCTTCTTTCAAAATAAATTGTACAAATGGGAAGTCCATAGGGGGCCAAAGCCCTACATATGGGGTGTACACTGTCATACTCTTTTCAAGTAATTTAAATTACTTCAAAATGACTGAATATTAGATTTAAAGTATTACTGTGGCAGTGATGTCAGAGTATTCAGTTGAATTCTGAATGCGTTGCAGTATACAAAACACAGTTCAGGTATGGAGTAACACAGCTACTTGGTGTTCTCATTTTCTAATCTGCTGCTCAGGAAGGAATTTCTTGTCATTTCCTTGCAGTCCGTTGAGATGACTATGTTCTTTGTCTGCACTTTTTAACCCAATGTATTTTTTACTTTTATTTAGTTAAGCATTTATTTTATTTGTTGTTATTGCTTTTTAACTACAATGAAGGCTTATTTGCCTTTCTTTTTGTGTAGGAGTTTTGGTTGAATATATATATATATATATATATATATATATATATATATATATATATATATATATATATATATATATATATATATCATCTATTTTTGGGCTGTTTTTTCAGACTCCATAGATTTTCTTTTTGTTAGATGTGTGTTTTTAACTTTGTGGTTGACTTGAGTTGATTTATTTTCCTTAATTTTCTCTGGGGGGTGTTCAGAGTGGGATTCATTATGAATTAATTTTATTTCTGAAACTTACAGTTTCTTGTGATAATTTGATCCTTTTCAGTGATAGCAGGATTTCCATTTCTACATTATGCTGTGCATTGTTTGTCAGCATTTCTATTTTTGCCCACAGTTTTCCATCCAAAAAGTCCTTAATACTTTTGTGTAATTATATTAGAAGAACATATTTTTGGAAAATTTTGCTTTTCACTATAAAGTATTTTAGTGAAATGGGAATCACTGACCTGTTATCAGTCCTTACTTTGAACTTATCAAGACCAGGGAACAGTAAGGGCAAGGTTTCTTTTTTCCTACCAAGGCTGCACCACCTCAAAGTTAGCATAGTTAGAGAGCAAGGTGCATGTTCTACAGGAGAGGGTTAGTACACTGCAGAAATCTATCCTTTTGTTTTGTTATGTTTCTGTCATTTCAGGAATGCACACTGTCCCCCATTTATTTTCAAACTTTGTTGAGTCAATGCATGCCAGCTCAATGACTAGCCATGTATCCATTTTTCTGATGCATGTCTATTGATAAAGTGCTTCTTAAAGATCTGTGAGTTGGGTAAAAATACAGTAGGTGAAGCATTTCTTGCATATGTCTTTTAACAGATAGCTTGCTTTTGATCAGACTTGTTAAAGAATAATTCAAATAATAATGTCTCAATGCAAAGCATGCTCATTTGTGAAAATAATTGTCTGATGCAGACAATATCACAACTGCTCCTTCAACACAAAGTACTGTACCATGATGTCATATGCAAGTCATCATGTCTGTGGTCATTATTACGGAATTGACACAAACCCAGGGGTGTTGTGATGCCTGACATCACAGGTAGAGTGCCTTACCATGGGTGGAAGATTTTTTTTATATTACCTGTTACACACACCCTGTTAGACATTATTGCACAGAGAGAACAGGTTAAATTGTTTTGTGTTTAAACTATTACTATATACTTTTTATATTTTTGACGTAGAAAAGTTCATCTGCCTAATATTTTAAACTTGCTCTAGCATATGTTATTGCTATTGGAAAAAAGTATTTTACATCAAAAATATAAGTTACATAAGTATTTAATGTCTACACATATGTGGAAGTATGAACAGAGAGACTCATATACAAATATACATAGAAATGGCACACACACACACACACACACACACACACACACACACACACACACACACACATATATACACACACAAAGTGTGGTGTGAATGTTATGCATTATGAAATGAAGAGATTAAGAGTAAAACTGAGCTCAGTGTAGTCCCTAGCAATTTCATCATTGTTTGATTGAGACATATACATTTCCCTATGTTTGTCAGTACAATAAACTCTCAGTTAGTTGGCACCGATGGGGATTGGTAATTGCTGGATAACTGTAGTTTCTGGTTATTTGAGAGTTACTATTAAAAATAGGCCTGACTAATACTGTACCCTATACTATTTGTTTGGTTTGACTTGTTCTCAGATCGGGGAGAGAGGGAATTTATTCCTATCTTCCTTTTTACAACTCTAAAACTCTAAAAACTCAAAGTATGTTTCTGCAGGGGGGAAATCAGAAAGTGCAACACATAAAAATTGTACTGCATTTCTCTGATTTTTTTTTTTTTTTGACAGTTGCTTGAGAGTTTACTGTACTATGTTTGGATGCCCTGTTTGGAGTATGGTATCACTGCTACAGCTGCTGGTACTCTTTCAATACAAGTATCTGATTTGGAAGTTTTCTCCAGGCGTCTGTTGCTGAGAGGATGAGAGACGTGCAAGTATACAACTAAGACAAACTACATAAGGCAATTGTAACAGAAAGTACTGGGTCACATCAGAAGCTTGGGAGGTCATTGTTAAGAAACTGAAAACTGTTGTAAAACTTAGCATTAAATACCATATGTTCAGGTTATGCTATAAGAGAATATCTATGCAAAGATAACCATGTGAGCAGCCAGAATGCATTACAAATTAAGTTTGGCAACAAACTAAGTTGTCCCGGGATATCTTCATGGGGGTAGGTTAATATTAGGGGGAGTTAAGTGGGTTGGGGAGGTGAAAGGGTTAAGTGGAGGCAGAGATAGTGGTGAGGAAATGAGATAATGATGGGGAGGGGCTTAAGAGGTTTAGTCTAGTGTAGTTGGGTTAAGCAATCACATTTTGGCGTGAACTTGCTACCCACCAACCCTCCCTCCTTTCGTTGGTAGTGGAGTAGGGTTATTTATCAGTGGGGGTAGGCAGAGAAGAGGGATAGGCTTGCCCTCTTCTGTTCCCCCTCTGATGTCTGGATGTTTATTTCAAGGATCTGGGGAAAGGAAATGAATAGTTGGAGGAAGCTTGCTGGATAGATAAGCAAGCTGAGGTAAGGATGGTGCTTATTTGGTGGAAGGTAATTCAATGGATGGTGTATGAAGTGAGTTGGGACACTGCTTCGTAAGCAAAGTAAGCGAGCAGAGGTATGGACCCTGCTTGTTGGGCAGGGTGAGTACGTACGCTGCCCTGATTAACACTGAAGTGAAATGGGACGCTGCTTCATAAGTAAAGTAAGTGAGTAGAGGTATGGACGCTGCTTACTGGGGCAGGTTGAGTAGGTACGCTGCCCTGATTAACATTACAAGGATGTTATGCTGTATTTAGAATCAATTATATCATGAATAGTTGTAATTAATAAAGTTGGTGATCAAAGCTATGTTATGGAAATTTAATAAAGGTCGTCAAATGTCATTTGGTGTGATGTGTATTACTGAAGGGGACCGGGACAAATTGAATATTTTACTGTGCACATTTTCAGAAATGGATAGATTGGCCTCAACTCTGGATTGATGTGTGTGTGTGTGTGTGTGTGTGTGTGTGTGTGTGTGTGTGTGTGTGTGTGTGTGTGTGTGTGTGTGTGTGTGTGTGTGTTAGGGTTACCACCTGTCCCACTTTGCAAGGGACAGGCCCTCTTTAGGCAGTTGTGTCCTGCAAAAAAAATTGAAAAATATGGCAAATGTCCTGAGATTTTAGGAAAAACATATTTACTGTATTTTCTTTAATAGCTGCATAAAACAGTTATTTTGTATCTGAAACACCTAAATGTTATAAGAAACAGAATAAGCAACTCAAATGCTACAAGAATAAGTTTTTATTTTGGCAAAAAAGTGAAGTTATGTCCTTTGTACTATCCGTGGATATGTTTTGCCCTTCAAAATCTGATGTTTCTACAAAAAAAGTCCCACTTTGGGCATTTGAAAAGGTGGCAACCCTAGTATGTGTGTGTGTGTTTGTGTGTGTGTATGTGTGTGTGTTTTGTTTTTTTAATTCCCGGGAAATGCTATTCAGAAATGAAGAGACATATGAGGGAACAGTTTTGGAGGCACACTAGGCTGTGATTTGCTTGATGTCTATTGTCATGCAAAGTTGACTAAATATTTGAATCTAGCCAAACTGGAAATGTGAGACTCCAGCCCACTGAAGGAGGGGAGATGGGAGGAGCAACTTGGGCAGAAATTGAAACTTGCAAACTGCCCCATGTGAAAAGTCTTTTTTGTCTCAGTAAATTGACACTTTTGCAAGGTTCTTTCAGAGAATATGTAGTACTTCAGTAGGAACAACATTTGTAAAACTCACTGCAGACCAGTCAATGACACACGAGCTGCAGACTCTCAAACTTGGCAGTTTTTTCAGGTGTTCCATTCTAAGTGAATGGAAGTCTAGTCTGACAACAAATGGTAGGGCTATTTATTCTCACAATCTGTGCATTATGGGACAGATTTAGCTTTCCAAAGGAATCACAATGTCTGCCCCTATGAGGGCAGACTAGAATAAAAAAATAAATAAATTAGGAATGAGTATTTATTTTGCTGCAGGCAGCTTTTGGAGGTGCAGCAAGCCATGGCAAGATAAAAAAAATGTTTTTTTCATTGTTTGTCCATAGTGGTCCTTTAAATATTTTTTACAAATCTTAATCTTGGAATTACAAGTCACAGTGCCAACTAAGTAAACAAACTGTATAATCTGGATGTCTGAAATAAATCTTAGAAAAGTTACTTGCACTAGAGTCGCCAAGTAATGAAATACTGTATTTTGTATGTTATTTTTTATGTTATGTAACATAACCATAGTTCCAAATATATGAAAAGAGCAAAGTATAACATTTGTTTGACCTTTTATACTTATTTAACAAAAGTAAATAAAATATAGCAGATCCCAGATTATTGCAGCAGTCATTTTTCAGAAATACATTTCAGAATTCAAATAGAATTCAAATCCTGTTCGTTTCTCAGCTAGAGCGTCTTCTGTGTGGAGGCATACGTGAATGGGGCATGCCTTCATTGAAGGTTGTGCATCAGGGCTGGTAACTCGCTACGTAAAAATCCACTACCAATCATTAGCAGACCGGAGTTCCGCTGTGGCGACCCCTAACTGGGAAAAGCCAAAAGACACAAACATTTCAGAATTCAAATATCCTTTTGGCAGACTAATCCTGGATTTCTTTATTAGAGCACTGGCAAATTAAACAGCTTCCACTCAGAATTCTTGAGATGAACATATAATTTACATGAAAAGGAGGACATGATTATACCAGAAGTCAGAGAATGTTGCGTATACATTGTGTAGTAATTGAAACAGAGGTCCAAAGCTCTGAAATGCAATGAAACATTTTGGGACAGTTTTTAAATTCTACTACCCCTACTAACTAACCTCTGTCAGGATTATTGCTGTGCTCTTTTGCAGGTAGATTTTGAAGACTTTTGGAGAAACTGCATATCTGAAAAATAATGGGAAAAATTATAATCAGCACATCCCTTGATCTGAAATATGAAATTCTGAGTTAAGAAATGACAAGTTAGCTGTCTAATTGTCTAAAAACAAAATATACTAAACTCCTCCAGTTGTTACTAAACTCCTTATTAAAGGCATCACTGTTAATATTTCATAAAAGGTTGAGATCAGTGGTTAGTCTTGTCCATGTAATAAAGAATCTGCTTATTGAAACTTACAGCTTGGAGAATCGATGTGTGTATACCATTCATTCCAGAGATGAGCAACCTCAGCATACATAGTATTATTAATGCAATATACCAAAACGTGATACATCTCAAAAATGAAATGGAGAAGATAGTGCTGTCCACAGGTCGTAAAATAACATGATTCATTTTGAAGCAAATCCATTATTCTACATTTGCAAATAAAACTTACCTCACATACATCCCCAGGCTGCAATGCCCATGTCGTGTAACCATTCCTATTAACCAGCTGTGCTACACATTTTGCACTGCATCTATAGCAGCCTTATTTCAAATGGCTTGTGCTTGATTGTCAAAGAGCTAGCAGAAAATATCTTATTCAAAGTGAAATATGGAACTTTACTCGTTCTTCAACCCCTCAAACGGGAAAAATTATATACCGACCCCCCCCTCAGTACATATCAATGCAAGGCTTATAATACCTTGCTGAAAGTGATACTCATCTCCCAGTTACACAGCAGGCATCAAAGAATCAACATTGTATCAAATTTCCTATCATTTAAAGATATCTAGAAGTGTACTACTCAATATGCAAATTTCCAAATATGTTTACACCCATTTTCAAATAATACTAAAACCACAAGCATCCCTTGTTATAAAACATTTAAAACATTCTGCAATCCTTTCAGTGTCACCTCACAGCAAGACGTTGTCGCATTCGATTCTCAGCTAGAGCGTCTTCTGTGTGGAGGCATAAACTATTTAGAACAGAACACGCAGGCTGTGGATGGGAAAATGAACTGTAGTAGAGAGATGTTCAAGTGTGGTTGTTGTTCCCAATGCCCTAACATTATTATTGGTGACAGTTTTAATATTGGGGTAAAATATTTAAGATCAACAGTCATTTCACTTGTAATTCTAAGCAGGTAGTTTACCTTGCTAAGTGCCTAGTTTGTTCAGCCTTTTACATTAGCTAGTCATCTAGGAAACTGAAAGAACAAATGTGTGAGCATTTACTGGACATTAGGAAGGGTAAGGTCACAAATGCATTGTTTAAATATGTCAATGAGTTCAACACACATTATTTTGTTTTTTTGGCAATTAAACAAGTAATTATTGATGCTCAGGGGGTTGTAATAAATGAGCATTTGGAAAAATGCGAGTTAAAATGGCAGCTCAGGTTAGATGCTATGACTTACCCTGGGTTAAATGAAGCCTGTTCTATAAATTCTGTGTTAAAGTTGAAATATTTTGATGCCAGGTAAGGTATTAATAATTTAATTGGTTCTATGTTTCTGTTGTTTTTTATCATCACATAATAATTTTAATGGTGTGTATATAAACTGTCATTAAAAAGTGTTTCTGGAGTTTTGCTGTTGCCACTAGTGCATCCCAGCAGTTTTTTTATTTTTATTAGACAGGTACCACGAGTGGCAGCAAATGATTAGTCTCATAGTAGGGGTCAGGGAAACAAAAATCTCTTACACAGTTTGATGTATTTAGAAAATAGGTCTGCAACATTTGTCATAAACTGGTTTTGCCACTGGTCCATATAAATAGAAGGAAATGTGGAAATCAATGATGAACGCATAGCCATATATTTTAGCTGTCTGTAATAATAATATTCAGAGACTTTTGATTTTGAGACAATTTCAGCTCCCTCTGTTAGAATAAAAATGTGTTCTGTTTTGAAAGTAGTATAACATTTAAAGGCATTTCTGATTGCTTCTTGTCCAGCCTAATAAAATATATTTGCAAATAAATACTTCGCAATGATGTCTAAAACTGCGGCGGTGGTGCTGCGGTAGCGTTGTCGCCTCATAGCAAGACGTTGTCCCGTTCGATTCTCAGCTAGAGCATCTTCTGTGTGGAGGCATACGTGAATGGGGCGTGCCTTCGTTGAAGGTTGTGTGTCAGGGCTGGTAACCCGGTATGTAAAAATCCACTACCAATCATTAGCGGACTGGAGTTCCGCTGTGGCGACCCCTAACCGGGAAAAGCCGAAAGAAACAAACAATGATGTCTAACAAACTAGAATTGTATCAAAAATTCTTACTGACTCTAAATTCTGTAAGAAAGACAGAGTGTGCATTTATTTGTGGAAATATTTGTTTAATATTTTTTCAGCAAATATACAAATAAATACAGATGTAGTCCCCTCTCCCCATTTGCTTGATATAACTAACCTAAAGGATGATTGATGTATGACTTGCTGAATTTTGAAAGTCTGTATAATATGCGTGTAAAAAGGATATTCAGCTTTTATATAACAGCCCTGTTGCTGAGTTATAAAACAGCACATAACAGATCATCTGAAATGTTACTTGCTAATGTGTTTGACAAGCTGATTCAAATATGGGTGTGGATTCTAAGACACAGTGATAGCATTGTAGAACCATAACAATGAAATACCAAGGCAAAACAATGTGAAGAGAATAACACATAATGCATACACGGAACTCTTAATAGTCCACATTGTAAATTAAACTAAAGGAACATTGTGGAGGCACTACCCCAGCAAAGATGTTACCTAGTACTAAGAACCACAACAGAAAGGCAAATATAAATATGTCCTACGGTAGCATTGTCGCCTCACAGTAAGATGCTGTCCGGTTCGATTCTCAGCTAGAGCGTCTTCTGCGTGGAGACATGCATGAATGGGCATACCTTCATTGAAGGTTATGCATCAGGGCTGGTAACTCGACACGTAAAAATCAACTAACAATCAACTAACAATCATTAGCAGACCGGAGTTCCACTGTGGCGACCCCTAACTGGGAAATGCCGAAAGACACAACAACATCTGAAACAGTAGTAAAATATCAGAATATCGATACAGGTAGTACTGCACATTACAGTGTTATCATAAGCTGTCTACACATTGATGTATGTCACAATTCATTTGTAAACAGGTGACTAGCAACCAAGAAAAATATGCATCCAACAGTTATCTGCTATGAAATATCATTGTTATCTTAAGAAGTAGCATTCAGGGTACCTAAACTCATGAACTATCCTAAGATAAACCTCCAATATCTCTGTAGCTAGCCTATAATAAGAACATAGGTTGCATAATAATCATTGTAGATTATTTTAAGGAAACTGAATCCAAGACATTGTGACATTTGCATTTCTGCCATGTCACAGAAATTAAAAACATGGCTTGTCAAACACTGACATTCTTCTGCATAATGATATATATTATCCCTTTTTTTTTGAGGCAGAATCAGAAGAAAACATTTTAGGACCCATTTGGGGAAGGGAGATTTCTCCTGGATTTTGATTGAAGAAAGCATATTGTCTCTTTGTAGATAGTCAGATAGGGATTTGGTGCTCTGATGTGGTCAGAGACTCATCTTTAGATTTGTGACATTCAAGATGCTGTTCTACTTGAAGATATTTGGAACAGATTCATGAAGAAGATATGGAACAGTGCTTAAAACAGTCAAAGTTGAACAAGTGAAACTTTGTGCAACCAGTTCAGTTGTTATACTGGAGACATGAGCAGTAATGATGTCACCATGTGAGGACTTGCTGGAGAACACACATAGGAAATAGACATGCACTGGTTCCAGGAGGTAGTCTATAAATTGCCCTATCAGATCAAAGTAACTGCTGCTTGGCTGCAACTTGGGAATGTATATCAGTTTATCAGTACAGGAAAAGAAACTATGAACTAGTTTTAGAATGCATAATACTTTGATAATACATCTCAACTTTATTTTTACAGAGAAAGTTGATGAAATTATTACTAAGTAATGGCAAATAAATCTGTGATTAATCACAAGAAATAAAACTACATGCATGTTGCCAGCTGATGCTGATTCTCAAAGTTTTTCAATGAACTATTTTACCTTCAACCAAGAAAGAGCTTGAATTTTGTCTACAACTATTTCCAATGTTATCTAGGTGCATCACAGGCAAGAAAATTATATGCATCTTACCAGGAAAGGCACTTAACAGGGCACTATTAACAGTGACTGTGATGATATGAAGTATTGCCGGCTATGCCAGTAGATGAAGGAATGTATAATGTGTCAGCATAGCTAGCTGGAGTTTTGTAAAGGATATGTCATTTGTATATCAAACTGATTTGTAAAGGTGTTTGTGTTAAAAATGTACCAGCAGTGGGCCCTGCTGGACAGAAATGAAATACACCTGTATGTCAGACTGTATTGTAACTCTTGAAATTAATATACTGTAACAGAGGGTACTGGAAGAGAAGAGGTTAATCTCAAGCCAGCTAACTTTGAAAAATAGTTTGAAATTAAATTACCTGGTTTAGGCCATAAAGATTGCATCTTACAGTTCTGACTGCAGCCAGAGATAAACTGGCTATAAAAAACAGGACTAGGAATCCTACTCTAGTGTCCTTAGGGGTGAACTAATTGTTACACTTGGAAGGGTGGAAGTTTTGAAATGGTTTTATAGCTTCCAGATGCTATAACACATGTTTGCAAACCTCTATCTGTGTGTATGGTAACACACATGTGCTAAATTCTGGTTCAGTTTCTAGTAATGGGGGTAGTGTGGGAACCAGCGTTAGATAACCAGATGTATGTGATGTCATTCTGTAATCCAGCACTGAAATGAAGTTTTAATACTAGCTGAGAAAGAAGTTTCACAGCAGTCTGTTTCTGAAACCTGACAAAGAAAGAAGATGGCTCACCTACTACATCTTGCCATGCTTTAGTAAGTAACAAGGGAATAGTAATTATTTGGATAAGTTGGGAAAATATAGTGAGATTAGTTAAGTACTGTTTATCTGTATCTGTGTGAATCTATCAACCTGTGTTATTTTTAATATTTCCTGTGAATGAAACTCTGGTGTTTATTGTAAATAGAGATTTAGTATTTTCATGTTCTTTTATTTATTATTAAATAAATTTAAACCTTTCATTGTGGATGGTAATTTACTGCACCTAAGGGGAGAGATAACACCTTGTTTGTGAGAGATAAGTGAGAAAAGTGGGATCTAAAGGAAATTTGTGAAAGAGCAGAAGACAAGTATATCAAAGATGTGTTACAGAAGATATGAACATGACAGCTCTTTCACAGAGGGAGAGCCATTTGATTTTTTTTGCCCCAGGCATACTTGATGATCAGAGATGTTCATCCTGTTAAGCATGACTGAAGCTTCCCTACATTAGTAGTAAATACCAAACAGATAATAAAAGTGTGTATTTCATTTGGATTTGGGATTACATGGCAAAGGATTTAACATTCAAAACCACTTTCATTGAACATATTTTCAAAATTTTCTGTAGGAGGCAAGCCCCCCTGCACCAACACCACAATCTCTAGCTTATATATGCCAACTCCATGGTTGTACAAGGGGAGAAAGTGCAGCACCTTTCATTTGCTGAAAGTGGCTTTTAGCAATAAGGCCATCACATTGCCTTCCTTCGAATAATAATCTTTCGACAAATACTCACATTCCCTTTTACCTAATAGATAAGTACTTTCTTTCCAGTAGCTTTTCTAGTTTCTAGTAGAAGTAGGTAGAAAGCACCAAGTGCAAGTTTTAACTGTTTTGAAGCTTCATCACACTAAAAGCTAAGGCTTGGTCTGACCACATTCCAAGATACTTAAGGTATGAAACTTGCAAAGACATAGATAATTGAATGGTGTAACTGTAAGTAAAATTCTGGCATGGCAGTTCTCTTCTGAGAAGGTTAAATAAGTAACTGTGCAAATTGATTAACATTTTCTTTCTACTACAAAAATGCAATTAGAAATGTGCATTTTTAACTGTAGGTGAAGACAGTGTAGGACTGAACTTTTTTTCTCCATGTCCAATAAAGACATGAAAAGGGACACATTCTGGGCAATTAAACTTCCCATCAACTCAGACAATTACTAGATAACCTTTATCACCAATACAATGACATAACCAAAATCAAGGACAGCATGCAAACACAATCCAGTCAATACAATAGGAATCCAGCAAGTTTGATACACAATCGCTTAGCACTACAAAGTGCCAGCCCTTGCAACTCCTTATATGCTAAACAAATACCCACCTAATGGGGAAAAGTTCCAATAAGCAACCATAAAAACAAGATAGCCAAATAGTAAGAAACAGCTCAGGTCAAACAGCAGCAATTTCAAGTAGGCATGGGTTGGACATATTCTTCTGCTCACTAGGAGCAGCAGCTACAAAATATGAGAAAAATATAACCCCAAGAAAACTCACATGCTCTCTGGTTCAAACCCAGATGAAAGAAGGGTAAATAACAAATATATTAATATTTTCCAGTATGTTTAGAAAGGTGTAGTAAGAATCTTGGGGCATAGTAGGGGATCTGTAGCAAGCTACAATTTGGATTAAAGTCTTACCTAGTGTTAGTTGCACCTGGAGAATTTCAGATGCATTGTGTTGGGCAACTAGCCTGGTGGTGTGAATATCCTTGGTGAATATTGACACTCTTCTACCTTTAGTATTTCGGTCCTGGTTTGGTGGCCAAGAATTGTGGTAAGAGTTGTAGCCTGGTATTGCAGGGGTGCTCGCTGAAGCCTTGAACCAGGTCTCAGTTACTGCACAGATATCGATTTTCTCCATTTTTAGGAGTGCCTCGAGAGAGTGCATTTTGATGTTTAGACTTCTAGCATTGAGTAGCATTACCTTCAGATTTTGCATGCTTGTACCTGTTATGGTGGTGGTTTTATCCTTTGAACTTTGCCTAAAAAAGGCACTATAGGGGTGGCAAGAGCCTTAGCCAGTAACCTGAATCCCAAGGGCAACAGATGCAGACCATGTCTGGCAAAGCATCGTGGTCTGTTGATCATGTCGTCCCAGGCAGACAGACACTGGATCCCTTTTGAATGACACCAGAAGCTTAGCCAATTGTTGAAGTCAATTATTTTGTCCTTATATTGTGGTATCATCATTGGCGAAGGCAGGATGCTACTCAGGGCTAGGGTCATACCTGCCTGGGCCACATGATCCCAGAGCTCTTCCATGTCTCTTTTCATGTAGTCCAGGGAGGTACATCTCAAGTCATTCAATCCAACATGGACAATGACAGAGTCATATTTGTACTTGTTGTGGAGTGACTTGAGTACATGCATTATGTGGTGGATCCTGGGCACCCGACAGGCAGCTGACTGTAATTTTCTCCTTGTTCAGCCTGGTGAGTGGGACATCAGTGTGCCGGACTATAGAGTCACCTATGACTAAAGTGTTAGGTATGTTGTCTTGCCTTAGGGGCTGTTGCTGGGTGGCACACTAGTGTTGTGAGCTATGTAACACTTTGGTTGTGATTGGTGTTTGTTTGCATTTCAGCTTCAGAGGTCCTTGTTGCTTGGGCAGGTTACAGTTAAGGGCCTCTGCATATGTGGATTTAGTGTTGCTATAAGTGGGTGTTGGTGGTGTGGGTTTAGAAGGGCTATGTATTGCTTGAGGTGTAGTGTGGGTTTAACCTTCTCCTCTTGACTGTCTAGCACAATCTTGGGTGGAGAGAGCTTTGCTTCCATTTTGGCTATGTAAATGCATCTCTCACAGGTTGTAGTGTTGGGTGGTAGGAGGAGAGAGTTGTCTGTGTACATGAGGCAATTGCTGCATTGCCCCAGTATGCCCAGATTCACCAGGTGGACAGGAGAAATAACTACCCTGCCATTAACTGGGAAAACTACTCATGTACCAACATCTTTGCCCAACGGTTCTTGGAATTCATAAATTCCAATGCCCTGGATCAACTAATCCATAGTCCCACCAGGGGCTCCAATATCCTGGACCTGGTCATTACCAACATGGGAAATCGATGCTCCACACCTATGGTCATCCCCTCGTTAGTCAGGTATGACCATAAGCTAATCACCCTTAACATCCACATCCCACCCCCAACCCCAGTAAGGAAACCTCCATAAAAAACTTCTCCAAAGCCAACTTCATTCTACTCAAGTCAGAAGTGACAAACTTCATGACACCCATGCAGATGGGAACTGAAAGTTCAACTGCTGAATCCTACTCTAAGGCACTGTACAAGCACATCTACTCATGCATGAATCGTGCTATCCCAAATAGAACCAAGATGCTCTCATCCAAAAAAAGGAAGCCAATCTGGTGGTCCCCTGCCATAAACAAACTTTACAACAAAAGGAAGAAACTGTTGCAGAAAAGAGGAAAATCCCAGGATGCAAAAAACTCCCTTACCAGCCTCAGTAAAAAACTGAGATCCCTCATAAAATCCTCCAAAGCTAGTTACGAAAATAAAATTGCCAAAGATTCCAAAGACAACCACAAGGCATTCTATAACTATGTCAAGAATCTAAATGACAATTCTCAGATCTGCTCTGAGCTAAAACAGAATGGCATTAAATATACTGATCCTAAGGACATTGCCAATATCCTGGCAGATCAATTCAGTGCCAACTTCACCCCCCTCTCACCCCCTAAATGGCCCATCTCAATACCGGAAGATTGACAAATTCTGGTTATAACGGCCACGCAGGTAAAAAATGCACTCTCCAAAGCTAAGAATACAGCATCCATGGGACCAGATGACATCCCGGGCTGTGTACTACATGAACTACAATATGAACTGGCACCTCACATATGTGTCATGTTTAATCATAGCCTCACCTCAGGTTTCGTGCCCACTGAGTGGTGCAGAGCTACAGTTATCCCACTCCACAAGGGGGGATCCACCTTGGATCCCAGAAACTACCATCCCTTCACTCTGATGAGCCTTATCTGCAAGGCCATGGAGCGTATTATCATGGAACTTATAAACAAAGACATTGGCAACATTCAAACACTGTACCCCACACAGTTTGGGTTCGTGAAGGGTCGATCTTGTCTCCTGAACCTGATTGACTTCTTTGAATCAGTCTCCAGAGCCATGGACAAGGGTAAGGTGGTACACGCAGCCTATCTAGACCTTGCCAAGGCCTTTTACACCATCCCCCACTCTGGAATCATAGATAAACTTACTAAGCTGGGCATTAATCCCTACATTACCCAATGGGTTGCTAACTGGCTTACTGATAGTACCTACACTGTAAAAGTAGCCGACTCCAAATCCAGCTTCAGACAAGTGACAAGTGGAGTACCTCAGGGTTCAGTCGTGGGACCGCTCTTGTTTGGCATCTACTTCTCTGAAGTACAGGCCAACACTAAGGGACTCTGGCTAACAAAGTTCGCAGATGACTGCAACTGAGAGCCATTATTGAATTCCCAAATGATGTGGATACTCTACAAAAGGGCCTTACAGAAACAGATGCTTGGTGCCAGAGCCATGGGCTCATGCTCAATGCCAAGAAATGTATAGTTATCCCCTTTGGGAAAAAAAACATGTACCCATGAATTACCATATAGGTGGCAGTACACTAAACACCGAAAGTGTGATAAGAGACTTAGGGACACAGGTGGAAAGTGGTCTCACCTGCGATAACCACATCACCACAACAGTCAGGAAATCCTTCTATGCGGCACACCTCATCACTAAGGGCTTTTCATCCAGAAAAAAGGAAGTCATTGTCCCACTGTACTCACCCCTTATTAGATCCATTATAGAATACAATGCCCCATTTGGTATGTACCTCACAAGACATCTGCAACAACTGGAAAGGCTGCAGAAATACCTCACTAAAAGAATCACAGGCCTAAAGCAGATGCCCTACACTGACCGCCATAAAAAACTCCAGCTATACTCTGTCGCATATCGTCTACTCAGAGGTAATCTCTGCTTAACATACAAGGCCATGTCAAACCCAGAGCTGTTGGACATGCTACACTTAAAGAAATCACAATCCCTCAGAGCCACATGCTCCAGGGATCTAAACATTGTCATCACAATAAACAAAACATGCTGGAGGGATAGGTTCCTGACCCAGAGACTCCACAGACTCTGGAATAGATTGCCCATACATGTCAAGCAGAGTGCCTCTTTGGCCCTCTTCAAAAGGAACCTTGACGATTAGATGGGAGAAAGGAAATTCACCCCGGGGATCACATCAGTCACCCTGCTAGACAGGGGTCCAGGGAAGTAAATAGTGTGGGATGAAATAGCCAGGGAATTGTTATGGCTAGGCTTGTATAGGCCCTAGGGCTGATAGCCTAGTACCAACCTATGAACCTAGTGCAAGATGTCTAAACCCAGGAAAAATAAGAGCAACATAAAACAGAGCAGGACTTAAGTGCAGTATGCTTCTCTTTAACACTATAAAGCACTAGTCCATGAAGCTGAGCTCATTATATCCTAAGCAAACATGCACCTAAAGCGGATAACTGACAATCAACAAGAGAACTAAAAACAAATAGCCTTTTAGTGTGGAAAAATTCTGGATAAACAATAGCCTAAGGTCCAAAATAGCAACATCTTATTTTAGATGGTGACACTAAGCATTTTGTAAATAAATTTTAATTTAAAACTGAAAAATAAAAATATGAAATAATTCCTTTAATAGCAGTATTCAGATTTTTTTCTGCATTCACTTTTATTACGCTTTATTGTAAATCAAGACATCGCCTTATAATGTTTGCAAAAATATTCTCATGAAATTTTGCAATGTAAGGCAATTATCTAATTTGATGGAATTTGTTACATTACCTATATGTACTAATTAATGATTTTTCTATAGACTTTTAAATTAGTCATAGTTTGGTCATTGCTGCAAATAAGTGACAGGGATAAAGAAAGCATCTGCTAAAAGGGATTCTTTAATTTCCATTTTGATTAACTACGGTCCACAGCAACTGAACCAAGTGTCTCTTACTACTGGTGTACGAGCAAAGTCTGCAAATTCTTCAATAATAAACTATACCTTTTTAAGAAATAATTAAAACAGAATTAACTATTAAATAATGACCAAATAAAAGTGGATTATGGTTATACTACATGGGGAAATACCAATAACACCACAAAAAGAATGAACATGCTGTCCATTTTTATCTCCTTCCTCTGCCGTTTTATATATGTACCATCAGATGGTCAAAAGATCATAATAAGTTACTTGTTTCCTAATAATCAATAGTTCAAAATAAAGATCAGTCAAGTGTCATGCTACAGTACACCATTTCGTAAATATAAACTAAATTATAGAAAGCATATAATCTATCTCTGATAACATTGAAACTGTGCAAATTACAATCCACAGCATTTATGAACCTTTATGAAGACTTGGCAAAATGAATTGAAAGCTGAGGACTAAATAAAATGACTATGGAGAAAATTTATATTACTTGGAAAATCAATGAAAAGACAATACTTATGAGGTCTTTTGGCTACTCAAACACTGACTTAGTAAACTACTAAACATCAAATAAATATCTAAGAATGTAGAAGAAATACTTCAAATACATCAGAATTGTCAATATCGTAAATATCATACAGCCAAACATATAATCCTTCTATACCTACAAATGGTTATACCCACTGTAATTAATACCAGTGATACCATCATCTTTGAACCTAAGAGTAAAATCAAATTCAATCAAATATAATCTTTACTAGACTTTATCGGTGTAAAGTATAATAAGAAACTACTAACTCTGAGAACAGAGTGGAATGCCTCCCTCAATGTCCCAAGTAAGCCTGCTCAGGGTAATATCAATGAGTTATGTAACATTATACAATTCCTCCTCTAAAACGTGCACACTGATTGGCCAGCCCAACCAGCGTGCCCGTTGTAAATCCCTCAATATACTAACGGAAAAAGGTCCGGTCGCCCGGACTTTTTCCGTTAGTATAAAACACTGTCTCGCTATGTTAAAAGAGTTTAACATAGCGATACAGGTTTTAAAAAAGCAACGCAGATCTCCGTTGCTTTTTTTAAAGCTGTCTCGCTATGTTAAACTCCTTTAACATAGCGACATTAGTAAAAGCAACGGAGATCTTGCGATCTCCGTTGCTTTTTTTTTTAAACCTGTCTCGCTATATTAAATGGGTTTAACATAGCGAGACAGCTTTAAAATAAGTAACGGAGATCTCCGTTGCTTATTTTAAAGCTGTCTCACTATGTTAAACCCATTTAACATAGCGAAACAGTAAAAAGCAATGGAGATCTTGCGTTCTCCGTTGCTTTTGCCCACAGCTCTGATGTACTGCGTAGGCATGCGCAGTACATCAGAACTGCCGCGGAATACCAGACAGCTGCGGAAGGGCAGCAAAGAGGCATTATACAATGCCATTATTTAAGAAAAGTAATTATTTATTTTCTTAAATAATGTCATTGTATAATAGCAATAACCCACTTCTGGGTGTGGGTAATGCGGGATTTAACCACGGTTGTCTTTGTTTGGTCCCTCGGGCGAATCCCGCATTACCCACACCCAGGCGTGGGTTATTGCTATATTAAATTGTGCATTCATGACCATATACCAGTAAGATACAAATATACAAGAATATTCTGCAAAATCCATTTGTTAAAATTACAAAATCAACAAGATTTACAAAAGAAAAAAGAGATACTACAAAGACCTCAAAAATTACCTTAGTCATAAAATAAGTTCATGTTAAAAAAGTGCATATAATTACTTAATATTATTTCTAAATCCTCCAAATCTAATTACTCGCCTTGGTTTCAAAGATTAAAAGACATGATAATGTACATCATAGGATCATAGGATCATAGGAAGTTACTAAGCAATTGGCCCTGAGGCCCTTACAAGCCTAGGTAAGAATTTAGCCTATATTCTGACAAGTCAGCACACAATGTCGTTGTCCAGCAGGGACACAAGTGGAATCCCAGGTGTGTATTTTCTGTTCCCTATCCAGTTATCTAGGGTGTGCTTAAAAAAGGGATAATGAGGTACTTTCATGTAATTTGCTTGATTACATCAAAAGAATGAAAAGAAATAAAGGTGTGGCTACATGTTATCAATAAACATTGGAGTGCTCAGTCAAGCGCATGACATACTAAAAGTGTTTGGAGAAAAAATGTTGTGTAATCTTTATAAGGAAAGGAATGTGTCACAGAGCTGCAGAGATGTAGGGCATTCATTTTATAACTACAAACCTAACTGCTGCCAAAAATAAAATTAATAACGCAGGTTAAATGGGACCAGGCAACATTTCTCGTGATTTTCTACATAGAAACAAGAAAAACATAATTAAGGCTGTATCAACCATATTAAACAAAAAGTGGTATTCATAGTCATTGCACAGATGCATTAAGCCTGTCTGGACTGTACACAAAATAAGCGCAGCTAAACCGCAGTTCATAGAGGCCACTTATGCTAATGCGCAATGTCCATGAATAATCATAGCTAAATGAAGGCATAATGAGATGTAAATGAGGAATGATGTAACACAGTAGTTGCTAATGAAGCATTCTCACCCATTTGCAATTCATAGTGAAATTTCATACTTTTCCAGGCTGGCCACAGATACTTTATATAAAGGGAATCTAGCCAGTCCTATGTACTTTGCAATTCATAAAAATGCTGTCACTTGCTGCAAACATTGCTATTCACAGATGTGAGTTTTTTGTGTTGGCCAAGCAAAAACTGAGTATTCCCAACAGCACTCACTGGATAAGAAATTTTGCATTTTTCTGAGTTGACCGCAGATACATTATATAAAGGGGAGTCTATCCAATCATATCTACTTTACAATTCATGAAAATGCTGTCACTTGCTGCTAACATTGCAGTTTCCACATGTGAGTTTTTTGTGTTGGATGAACAGAAACTGTTTACTCCCAGCAGTGCTCACTGGACAAGAAGGCAGAGGATAACTCACCATAAATTTGATAATCAGGAGACACTCAAAACATTCAGACTGGACAGGGATATTGTAAGGATTTTCGTCAGTACGTATGACCC
The DNA here is from genome assembly GCF_019279795.1 of Protopterus annectens. NCBI lineage: Eukaryota > Metazoa > Chordata > Ceratodontiformes > Protopteridae > Protopterus > Protopterus annectens. Next base: position 397,744,075 of record NC_056750.1, read on the forward strand.
CTATAGGGGTACCGGGGAATGCATGAACTTCCTATCCTTGTGGACATTACGGTACTCTATCTCATCTTACTGCATGGTAGGATGCCCAGTGGTCATCTTGTTGCTAAGTGGAAAAGATATGTTTTTTTTTTTAATTCTGTTTAAGTAGTTATACAGAGTAAAATGTATTGCTGAATACTAAACCCCATTTCCATTGCTTTATCTCCTCCTGCTGCCCCCCCTTCTCTCTGTGTCTCTCTTTGTCTTTCTGGTGATGTTATCCATGTCTCACAATACCAGTGAGAAATCCAAGTGGGGCTGCAGAAGAGAAAAAAAAATTAGAAATATTTTATACCATGCATGGGTCCCCTCAAATTATCTATGGTATGAACCCAGTTATTCTCATTAGAGGTAATATATAATTATCTAACCTGGAATGGGTAAGACCAATCTATAACCAAATGTGATAGGTTACTTTGAGCACAGAAAGGCAAACTTGGCTTAAAATGGCTCACAAGGGCAGTTATCCTAGTACTTACCTATGAACCTATGAAGACACCTATAACATATCCATGTCCCAGATCCATATTGTCATTGAGAGGGTCTCTGGCCTTCTGAATAGTTCTTTTAGGTTCCTGGATGACTATGGAGGTGCTCTTTAGTATGACCTAGTTACTACATGCAGGATGTTCATTTCATGTTGCATTCTGCACAACATGATCATGTGGCAGTCTTATGGTGAAGTGACCCATGCTGTCACTGCAGCTCCTAATTCCAGTCCCACTATGACTAATGATGACCAGCCAGAAGCAATAGTAAGCAAACCTGTGCAGCAAGCTCATGCAGTGCATATGGCTGCACATAAAAAGGGTGGTACCTACTACCTAGTCCAGAACTGTGGACTATGACATTCAAGTTAGTGTTTCCTTTCATGTGAAAATGACAGAGAGTATAACTGATGCATGCAATGATATCAGTGGGCTATGCTGTGTGCTGCATGGTGTGCTGCCACTGTTTATCTTTAAATAATATAGATTTTCTTTTATTTCAAAACAGTGGCTCATGTTATTGTTTGTAAAAGGCATGCATGAGTGCTGAATTACTCCTGCTCAGTGATGTTGTAAAGCATCATATAAGAAATACTCATATTTTAATTGTATTGCACAATACATTCTAGTGAGCAGTGTACCTAAGTATATAAGTACTGAATATCCTGAAATGGTACAACTACTAAAAAGTGTTATTTCAATATTTAACTTGAGTTCATACTTTGTAACTGAATGAAAAAATATCATACTTTTTTTTGTTTTGTTTTTTATTCTGCAATGTTTTCTCACTTTAAAGTATGTTTTGCCTGATGAGGTACTGCACATCAGATTATTTTATTGGGTCACTCACAATAATGTGTGGCCACAGAGCCAAAAAATATAATCATTTGTGTAGTGGTGAGGGTGTAGTGGCAGCAGTGTTTGTTTATATGGCAGGATACTCATTTTAATCTACAATGATGTTCACCATATTGATGACTGCTGCAGTAGCCTTAGCTATATAGATATAACAGCTGGGCAGCTTTCAAAGCTTTAGGGAACCTTCCACATACCAAAACTGTCAGTCAGTTTGAGCTGAGTTGACTAAAAAGACAGGTTTGGATGCCAAGCCCTTCAGAGCTTTCTTGCTGCTGAAGAGTATGTTCCTCTAAAGATTTCAAGGATTGACAGCTGGCTTCTGCTGTTACTTTGCTGGAAAGATAGGCTCCCTTTGGGGGAAAAAACTTCCATTTTTTTAAAACTTGTTTATTTAACTGCCCTTTTCTGTTCAGAAAAGTTATTTTAAAGATAGGAGTGTGTGTTTTAACAGACAGTAACAAGACTGCATTGCAATTTTAAAAGAACACACTCTTTGTTCCTGTTAATTTAAAACTTATTTACATTAATTGAAAAACATTTTGTCTGTGGATAAAATGTGTTTATTTTAATTCTGGAGGCTGTCAAATTGTTTTACAGTGTTTTTGTTGAGTATTTATATGAAATGAGTAACTTTTATCAGTTTTTGTTGTCTGTTTTTCCTTGGAAAGAGACACCATTATCGACTTGACCATGGAACAAACTGTCGGGTCTCATAGTCAGTTCTTCTGCCATAAAAAGGAAATGTTAACAGCCTTTGCCACCACAGCAGGCTAACAATTTTCCTCAGCCAAATATAGGTGATTCTACTATGACCATTTGTTGTATCTCAGATCATGCATCTTTTACCCAGATTCTTCTGGTGTAGCATATACAGCCACTATGGACCAGAGGTTAGCCACATCCTCTGCAGCTGTTAGGGTCCCCTCAGTAGGCAAGGGAGAGCCACTGTTGTTAGTCCTGGGAGAGGGACCAGGAAAGTCTTCCCTGTTTTGTCAAAATGTTGTGTTCATCCCTGGGAAAGCTACTGCTGCCATTAATGATACTCTTGGTCCCATTTTTACAGTTTAAAAGAAACACAAAATAAACGTGTTTACCCCTCCTCAAATTTCCTTGGAGAGGAGGTTTTAATTCAGGCTACTGATCCATCTTATAAAGTAGCTTCTGATAAAAGAAAGAGGGATGCCTCTTTTCCTGAAGAGATTCAAGATTATGTATCTGGACAGGAAGATGAAGGGACAGATACAGTGTTTGCTCCTTGGATTTCTCATTCAGACTCAGATGAGAGCTCAGTTTCTGAATCTCCCTGTGGGGGTTTCTCTTTCTCTGAAACTATTTCCAGAATTTGGCAGTGTTTTCAGTGGGACTACACTAAGGTTTTTCAGTTCCTCAGAAAATATAATAAGCTGTTACAAATTTTATTTCCAGAACATTCGCTCATTCCTCCAGTTCTGTCAGCTTTTTGAGAATGTTTGCACCCTACTGCCTGCACTTTTTCTGATAGTCAGCAAGCTGCCCCTAAAATGACAGATATGGTGTATAAAGCTCCTCAATCTTTTAAGTCTTTATACACTCTTCATAAACCTGACCCAACAGTTATAGCTTTAATTCATCCTTCTGCTGCTAAAATTTAGTTAATTCCAATCCTATTCTTTCTGATTAGGATGAGAAGATTGTCCATAACTATGGGAAAAAGTGTATGCTTCTGCAACTTTGATTTTCAGAATTTTGAACTGTCAGGCTCATATGTTAAACTTTGTTCTGACTAATTGTAAAAGTATGATGAATATTTTGTCTGCAGTTTCTTCTTATGAGAAAAAACATCTGCTTTAAAGGATCTAGTTATTTCTATTGTACAAGTCACTACTCAGTTCTTTAGTGTGTGTATAACTCAGTTGATACATTTTCCAGGGTTATGGCAGCTAGTATTGCTTTGAGGAAGTTTGCATGGCTGCATTCCCAGAAAGTCCCAGATGATGTTAAAAATGAGATTTTAAAACCCCCTTGGACAGAGATTTAATTTTTGGGCCCATTCTGCACATGTGATCAAAAATGTGATGAAAGTGGTAAGTTGATACACAGAATCGCTAAAATTTTTCAGCCCTCATTTTCCAAATTTTCTAAGGGATTCTCTTATTTCTCATCCAGTTTTAGCAAAAAACAAAATAAACACTCTCAACATATTGCAGGCAAATAGACATTTATGAAGAAATGGCAAGTGGGTTCCAAAAATAATTCTGGATCCGCATAACAAGTCAGAATAACTATTAAAGGGACCTTGCCCCACCCTGGCAGTCCCATTTCCTTTCCACAAAATCTTTATCTCCACTTTGGGCAGGAGTAATCCTTCATTCTCTATATTAAACTATTTTATTTCAGCTCTCTGTCATGACATGCTGTCCCAGGGTGTGAGAGAATCAGGTCCTCCTTCCCAAACCTCTCAAGCTCTTTGCACAAGAAATCTGGACAAAAAAAACTAGAATAATGGCTGGACAAAGGTCCAGAAATGGGGATAGATTTTAAATATTGCTCATATATTTAGAAATTTTCTGGAATATTTGTATTAGCAAGCATTTTCTGAAGGATATGAAGTCTCAAACTCAAATAACTGTCATTATTTGGTGACATTCAATCCTCAGTAACTTTTCAGAAAACCACAACTTTTATGAGGATCCAATAAAAATATGAGGTGAAAATATAGACATTCTGTGAAAATCTGGACAGTTGAGAGGTATGTTCCTTCCCAGGTGAGTAAAAGTTTTTATTCAGGATGTTTTTAGTGTGAAAGAAAGAAACCCTTGGAGACCAGATCTTGATCTTTCTTTCCTAAACCTGTTTGTGATAGTGCCCAGATTCAAAATGAAGTCACTTCACAACCTATTACCTCTTCATCCTCATTCAAGTTTCCTGGTAACACTAGATTTAAAAGTTGCTTATCATCACATCGGTACTCATCCAGACCTTAGGCATTTCTTAAGGCTGTCTGTGTCTGGATCACATTATCATACTCTTTTGACTATCCACTGCACAAAGAGTGTTCACAATTTGTCTAGTTTCAGTTATACTTCATTGCAGGACACAGGGTATCCACATTTTTCCATATTTAGATAACTTGCTTATCTTTGCAGAGTCTTTTTCAAAATGCCAGGAATTTCTGACTTGGGTAAGATATTTCTTACACAAGTTAGGATTCCAAGAGAACACTTAAAAGTCTTTTTTGATGACTCCACATAGGATTATCTTACTGTGGTGTCAGCTAGACATCTCAGTTCAAACAGCTTTTCTTCCACAGGACAAATAGATCTATATCTAGATGTGTTTCTAAGGTTTTCCACTCAGACTTCTGTCACTATGAGGGAATACCTCAGGATTTTGGGTCTCATGGCAGCTATGATTCTCATGATACCCCTAGCAAGGCTCCACATGAGAAAGATACAATGGTATCTGAAGTCTCTTTGGTCCCAGCACCAAAATCCCTATGGTCTATTAAGAAAGCTTGCCTAGTAATTAACTATGAACTTTTCCCATCCATGTGAAGCTGTGTTTGTCTATTACCCAGTTTAAGTACAACCTAGACCAGTGGATGAGGAATAGAAAATTTACACTGGGTCTCTTATGGATAGAGGTATTTTAGAAATGCTTGGTCCCCAATGTCCTATTTGGATACAATACATCATTTTTCTTTGAGAAAACTTGGCTAGGCTTAGAAAGGCCCCTGTGTCTTTAGCCTAGTAACATTCTATGAATCTAGAAATCTTTTCAAATCCCAAACGTGGTCTGCCGCAGACGTGGATAATAGCCCGAATCCACAGCACCTCTGATTATTCCAGTGCCACCATCTGCTGTGTCATAGTCATCTCCACAGATGCAGATGAGGTATTCCACATCTGCTGTTAATGGGATAATTGTTGGAGGACCCCCCCCCCCAAATACTGGTATGGGAAATATTGCTTCTGGCACATCCTACCATATCATTTGCCCTCGTCTTGAACTTACTTATTGTGCAGATTTGTAACCCACTGCATTAATGTTCAAGACAATGTGATTCCAGCCCTTTGTCCTCTGAGCTTGTTTGGACCCCCCTCTGCCAAACAGACATTTCACATATGTCCTAAAGGCTGCTATGAGGACACAATTTTCCTCATGGTTGAAGATGTCCTTCCTCTGCCTTGATATCTTTTCTTGCATCATTACTGCACATGCAAAAAGGCCACAATTATGCACAAAAACTTTTGATGTAATGATCAGTCAGATTACACAACAGTGACCATGTATGAATGCCTCCTCCTATAAAAAGTTAGGTAACACAAATCCCACGATTACATATACAGGCAAAATTCCAGTCCAGCCAAGTAAAGTTGTGCTATACTAATGTCTGCAGTATCATAAATACAAAAGTAAATAAATCACTTTTTAACAAATGCAGCCTTTTCCCAGCCCTACCATTTTTGTGTATTCATAATACAGTCATTTCTTAGTCTTTATTGTCATTCAGAAATATCTAAGTAAAGGCAAACGTATGTTCAAACAACAACACATCCTTACCATTTCAGTACTTCACAATTAAAATACATATGTATGCAAAGTCATTAAACAACACAAATGTAAATTGATTGTTGTCAGTAATCACAAATTATTTTCACTGCTGCCATACTGATTTTCTATTTGTTCTATTCCGTAAAGCCATGATAATATGTCCATCAAATCAGTAAAATAAACATTTCTTTGAGGTGGCTCACTAATTTTGTATAATTTTGAAGTGTTTCATATTAAATTACAATATTTGTATTATTTTTCTTACTTTAAAAAGTCTGCAGTTTCCCAAGTCATTTGTTGTTTAACTCATGTAATTCCAAGTCAATATGGGGGTGTTAAACTCTTTCATGTAAATTCAGGGCCATTTATGTGTTTTGTATGCAAATGAGGCCCTTTTACATTTATAAATCTCAGAATTACTTGAATGTGAACAACCACTTATGTGAGTAAATCACTCTTGGCTGCTCATGAACACAGCCTTGGCTTAACATGAATGTATTGTGTACAGCGGTGGAGATTGCAGCAATCCTCAGCAGTTCCCAGCATGCCACAGGAATGTGCAGAAAGCTTCAGATATGCTCAAAGCTGAATAGAAAAACAAAATGGAGTCATATGTAGGACAGTGTGCACAACCATGAAGTGTAATCTGTGACTATCTAACATCATCTGGAACACCTCACCTCAAACCACCCAACATTTAATAAAAATTGGTAATCACACAAATAGGAATATGTATTTCTTCAACCCCACCCCCCCACACAAATAAAAATGCTTCTCTACTGTATGAATAAATGACATTAAAGTGTAATATTTCAAAAAAGGTAGTGAAAGCATTTCCTGTCAGTTGTAAGTAAAAGAAAGAAAACTGATGATTGCATACTGTTTTTTATCCACCATTCAAATGAAATGTGGCTGTATTCCTTTAACAAAAAACACATATGTGACAAAGCATTGTTAGTTAAGCCAAACTTGCCAGTAATAACAGTACATGGTCTTATGACCCTGCTGGTTAACTGGGTTTAGTTAAGGTACTGTCACACCCCAGAGGAAGTGGTTCTAAACTTGTGAATCACAGCCCTGGCTCATACTTTCTTCATTCTGGTTCTGACACTTTTAATTATGGGGGCACCTGTGAAGGCACAATGCCGTCCTCCAAGCTCGTCAGACAAGGTGACCCTGATAATGAGCCAGAGCCACCTTCTAAGGGAATCATATCTGGGTAAGATCCAGGCATGCCCAAGAGAAAGCATATGGAAAAAGGCTGACATCTGACAGGAGATGGGTGGGTGCCTGTCATCCCTGACAGAGATGACCGGCTCCAGCAGACAGTACTGCAACAGGTTAAATGACCTACAGAAACATAAGTCTGACTAGCTGGCTGAGCGGGTTGACCAGGTAGTGTCAAGAAGGCCAGAATTCTATAGTAAGTATTATATATTTTATTGCATGTATTTATTTATTTATGTATTTATTTTTGTTAAGTTAAACATAGATTTAAAAAGCTATAACAAGGTTGCATAATTGAAGGCATTTGCTAGAAGAAATATCTGTAACACAAATATGTATCTGTAATGTTATTATAATAATGCAAAAGAAAACATAAACATATCTGTACACAGAAACAGAATTTGTATACAAATACATGGAAAGTTCATGTGATAACATAATTGTCTCAATAAATATAAATGTAACATATGTTTGAGTAAAATAATAATCTGCATATGTATGACTATAAATCACAGATATTTTATTATTTATTTATTTATTTATTTATTGTCATTTGTTAACCGGGTTGGTCCAACTGAGCCAAAGGCTCATTTTCAGTGGAGACCCAAGGAGAAAAGCTCCAATTACAATTACAGACATTCCAAAACAAAACAGTAATTAATACAAAGACTAAAAATTACAATAGTAATATTGACAAGAAACATTTACATAACATAAAATAAACAAAGACAAAATATTTATATATAAGTTTCAAAAAATCCAATACAATACCGGCAGGATAAACCTTGAGTAGGAATATTTACAAGAACCTGATTGTAGATAAACTGTAAATTGGAGTGTTAGAAGAGCAAGAAAGAAAGGTGGATAAAAAAGAGAGAGAAAAACTTAAAGTAATCAACAGCAGAATTTAGGAAGAAATCAGTTAGACATCAGGTCAGAGCTTGGCAAGGGCAGGACCAGGTCTTAAGAAGGTAGTGTTTGAGTTGTAGTTTGAAATGGAACTTATGGGGATACTTCTTATTTTAAGTGGAAGGGAGTTCCCGGTGTGAGCTACAGAGTATTTATATAGGGACTTACCAATATTTTTGACAGTTTGTTAATGTCAGGAAGATGTTTGTCAGATGTGCAAAGTTATGTTGGGGGTTATACAGAGATACAATATTTGAGATGGAGGGACAGGAAGTGGGATTATAATGAACTGAGTGTGTGATATGCAGTTGAGAAAGAAACAATTATTTAGGGAATTCAGGCCATTGTAATAATTTAAGGGCAAGGCAGTGGTGGGATTTGTAGGGGAGATTACAGGTGAATCTAGCTATTTTATTGTATGTTTGCTGTAGTTTACAGAGAAGTGAGACTGAAGGTTAGTAAAAACTGGAGCTGCATACAAAAGACAGGGTAATAGGAGAGATAGGGGCAGGGAGTGTTTGGTGGAGGATAAACGCAGTTTGTGGTTAAGGTACAGGAGACCAAGATCCTAGTGTTTTTTTTTTTTTTTTATGCAATGATGGATATGTATGTTGAATTTTAATTCATCGTCAATTATAACACCAAGTAATTTGTATGGGCTTCTGGTCTGATAGTGGTATTGTTGAGGGAGGTAATACAGAAAGTGGATTTGTGTGGTGCCAGTGTTTTAGGAAGGAAAAGTAAAAGTTTAGTTCTTTTAGGATTTAGAATTAGTTGATTATCAGTGAGCCGGGTTTCAATGGATGTAAAAGTATCTTGGGTAAGAGCAAGGAGTTCTGGGATGCTGTGGGCCAGGGGCGGCTCGTGCCATCGGACTGCCGGACTGCAGCCCCCTCAGCGAGAAAAGGAAAAAAGAAAAAAGTACTTTTTCATTTTTACTGTCTTTCATCTCTGTCAGCCGGCTGCTTTACGCCGACTGACGAGCATGTGCACTGTCGAATTTCGGGTTGCGGCGGTTTAAAAAAAAAGAAGTTTTTTTTTCTCTTTCTAGTTGGAGCTGCAGTCCGGAGAGCCAATTAAGGCATCAGGGTGATGCCCAGCAGTCTATGCGGTTTGAAACCACATAGAATTGGAAGGGGTTCGGACTGCCACGTCCGCAGGCACGTACATGACGTGGATGGGCTAAATGGCTGCTGATTGGTTGTCGCTCTCTTCCCAGACTTTATGTGCTGGGAAAAGAGCGAGAAGCAAACAGTTGCAGCCAGTTTCGGTTGTGGACTTTTGGCTTGTGTGGTGGATTTTATTTGCTTGCCTTGGCGGCCTAATTTCATTCGCTGGACTTTTAGCGGCTTGTACAAGGTAAGTACCGATTAACATATGTTTCAATGCAAAAAAGAGACTAAACAATTTAGCTAGTATACACATATCTGGGGACTGCATAACCCATCCAGGAGTGGTTTTCCTGTTTTCTGTTTAGGAGACACAACATTGAAATAATTCAAGGTGAACCAAATGTTTTAGTTTTTGGAGAGGTTATTTAATAAAGAAGACTGGGAGGATAAAAATCACAATAAGGATACTTACAAGCTGCGAAAGAGGTGGATGTGCCTTTGCATGTATCATGTGTGTCTGCATGTGTAGGTGTGTTTGGAATATTAAATAATGAAAGTGGCTGGGATATGGCGACTTGAGTTTGAGTATCCATATATGAAAGAAAATCAGAGCACTACATTTAGTGCCTCACAACAGTGGCAACAACTGTGAATTATGTCTCTGGAAAGAATGAAAGGAATATACAATGATTACTGCAAAATCAAATAACCAAAGGACAAGGTGTGCTCAGACAAACTGTATGTGCAGCTAGCTGGAACAAATTATAAGGCCTTGTGGTACAAAATAAAGATGATTAATTCATTCTGGCATACTCTTAGAAGACAACTGGCACATAAATGTTAATATTTGACTTCTTCATGGATTTTATACAAATTATATAAAACCAGCATTGGAGTATAAAGTAATGAAAACATCTTTTATATGCCATTTATTTTACTATTTTCTGACAGTTCTTTTTTTTTCTGTTATGATATTTTTAGAGAAGTAAATAACTCATGCAATGAACTTTAAAACTTTAGGAGTTTTTTGTGCATGTTAAGTCTTGTGAAATGTGTGTTTAACCACATTTGTTTCAGTTTTTTCTTTTTCATTTTTCTGTCATGGTCTTTGATTCTAAACCCAATAGGTCTTGTAATATTTCTATAAAGTAGGCACGCATGTACCCTAGAAGACGTACCTCTCACTGGATGTTGCAATAATCCATGGGTAAATATTGTTTACATAATTACTGTTTCTAGAAAGTGATTCTCCTAGTTGAATTCCCAATTATTGAACCTACTTTTCTAAAAAAAAAAAAAGACAAAAATCTTTCAAAACCATCCCAAAACACTAACATTTTAGGGTGGTATATAATACAGCACTAGCAGAAAATTAGTAATATGCAAAATTGAAATCTAAGAGACATGTAGCATTGAAGCTTTAGACTAAAAAAAGATGGACACTAGTCAATCAACAGTTTCTTTTCTAGCGGTTTTCCAAGTAAATATAATTGAAAAAATCATTCTAAAGGCTGTGCTTTTCTAAGTGCGCATGTATGATAGTACAGTTACATACATAATGTACATACATAATGTATTCATGTCCTTTTTTATTACTTTTGCCAGTAAAAAAAAAAAAAAAGTAGTGTCATAACTGGGATTTTTATAAAGGGCAGTAGGGGCCACTTTGGGTCAGTGACAGAGGCTTTACCTTTTATAAACACAACATAACACTCATGTTAAAAAGATGATGAATAGAAACTGAATCATTTTGAGACTAAAAGGTATATAAAAAGAGCAATATGACACTTCTAAGGGGAACCTTTAGCAGTGATGTGCTTTTTGTAGCCAAGTTATTTAAATAAGAAGATGAAATAAGGCTGAATTGTTTCTGGCATGCAGAGGTCTTGAGAAGATGTTTTATAGCCTTAGTATTCAGAAGCGTGTGCGATATTACTAGCCGATCATTTTATTAATGCAGCATAGACAATTTATTTCACAAGGGCAACAGGCACTTTGTTTGTAGATGAAACAATGACATATAAAGTTGTTTGCTAGCAGCAACCTCTTCATTAGTTACAGATTTCTTTAATGTGGAATTATTTAGATGACTTTTACTTCAGAGATTGTGCATATTTACTGATACTGGTGGACTGTAGAAGTTTGAGAGTAGACTTTTATGATGGAAATGTTCTGAATTGGGCAGTTTTCTCTTTAATGGTGCATGCATTTTGTTTCATTGTTTACTGGAAAAATGTTCAAAACATGTTAAGGGGCCTATGATTTTAAAACCAACAGATGGATTTTGTCAGATGAGGTATCTAAAGGTTCGTTGTTAATGGGACAATTGTTGAGGACCCCCCAAATACTGGTATGGGAAATATTGATTCTGCACATCCCAATTATAATGATGGCCCTCGCCTTGAACTTACTTATTGTGCAGATTTGTAACCCACTACTAATGTTCAAGATAACGTGGATTCCAGCCCTTGTCCTCTGAGCTTGTTTGACCTCTGCCAACAGACATTTCACATATATGTCCTAAAGGCTACATGAGGACAATTTTCCCTATGGTTGAAGATGTCCTTCCTATGCCTTGGATATCTTTTCTTGCATCATTACTGCACATGCAAAAGGCCACAATTATGCACACAAAACTTTTGATGTAATGATCGAAGGTCAGATTACACAACAGTGACCGTAATATGAATGCCTCCCTCCTATAAAAAGTTAGGTAACACAAATCCCAACGACACATATACAGGCAAAATTCCAGTTCAGCCAAGTGCGTAAGTTGCCTATACTAATGTCTGCAGTATCATATAAATACAAAAGTAGAAATAAATCACTTTTAACAAATGCAGCCTTTTCCCAGCCCTACCATTTTTGCCTTAATATTCATAATACACAGTCAAATTTTCTTAGTCTTTATTGTCATTCAGAAATATCTAAGTAAAAGTATAAGCGTGATGTTCAAACAACAACACATCCTTACCATTTCAGTACTTCACAATTAAAAAATACATATGTATGCAAAGTCATTAAAACAACACAAATGTAAATTGATTTCCTTGTTGTCAGTAATCACAAATTATTTTCACTGCTGCCATACTGATTTTCTATTTGTTCTATTCCATTAAAGCCATGATAATATGTCCATCAAATCAGTAAAATAAACATTTCTTTGAGGTGGCCTTCAACTAATTTTGTATAATTTTGAAGTGTTTCATATTAAATTACAATATTTGTATTATTTTTCTTACTTTAAAAGTCTTGCAGTTTCCCAAGTCATTTGTTGTTTAACTCATGTAATTCCAGAGTCAATATGGGGTGTTAAACTCTTTCAAGCTATGTAAATTCAGGGCCATTTATGTGTTTTGTATGCAAATGAGGGCCCTTTTACCATTTATAAATCTCAGATTACTTGAATGTGAACAACCACTTGTGTGAGTAAATCACTCTTGGCTGCTCCATGAACACAGCCTTGGCTTAACATGAATGTATTGTGTGTACAGCGGTGGGATTGCAGCAATCCTCAGCAGTTCCCAGCATGCCACAGGAATGTGCAGAAAGCTTCAGATATGCTCAAAGCTGAATAGAAAAACAAAATGGAGTCATATAACTAGGACAGTGTGTGCACAACCATGAAGTGTAATCTGTGACTATCTAACATCATCTGGAACACCTCACCTCAAACCACCAACATTTAATAAAAATTGGTAATCACACAAATAGGAATATGTATTTCTTCAACCCCCCCCCCCCACACAAAAAAAAATGCTTCTCTACTGTATGAATAAATGACATTAAAGTGTAATATTTCAAAAAAGGTAGTGAAAGCATTTCCTGTCAGTTGTAAGTAAAAGAAAGAAAACTGATGATTGCATACTGTTTTTTATCCACCATTCAAATGAAATGTGGCTGTATTCCTTTAACAAAAAACACATATGTGACAAAGCATTGTTAGTTAAGCCAAACTTGCCAGTAATAACAGTACATGGTCTTATGACCCTGCTGGTTAACTGGGTTTTGGAATTAAGGTACTGGCCAAGCACCTTTCAGAGGAAGTGGTTCTAAACCTGTGAATCACAGCCCTAGCTCATACTTTCTTCATTCTGGTTCTGACACTTTTAATTATGGGGGCACCTGTGAAGGCACAATGCCGTCCTCCCAAGCTGCGTCAGACAAGGTGACCTGATAATGGTTTTCAACCAGAGCCACCTTCCTAAGGGAATCATATCTGGAGTAAGAGATCCAGAGCATGTGCCCAAGAAGCATATGGAAAAAGGCTGACATCTGACAGGAGATGGGTGGAGTGCCTGTCATCCTGACTGAGATGACCCGGCTCCAGCAGACAAAGTACTGCACACAGGTTAAATGACCTACAGAAACATAAGTCTGACTAGCTGGCTGAGGCGGGTTGACCAGGTAGTGTCAAGAAGGCCAGAATTCTATAGTAAGTATTATATATTTTATTGCATGTATTTATTTATTTATGTATTTATTTTTTGTTAAGTTAAACATAGATTTAAAAGCTATAACAAGGTTTATAATTGAAGGCATTTGCTAGAAGAAATATCTGTAACACAAAATATGTATCTGTAATGTTATTATAATAATGCAGAAAACATAAACATATCTGTACACAGAACAGAATTTGTATACAAATACATGGAAAGTTCATGTGATAACATAATTGTCTCAATAAATATAAATGTAACATATGTTTGAGTAAAATAATAATCTGCATATGTATGACTATAAATCACAGATATTTTATTATTTATTTATTTATTTATTTATTGTCATTTTGTTAACGGGTTGGTCCAACTGGGCCAAAGGCTCATTTTCGTGGAGACCCAGGAGAAAAGCTCAATTACAATTACAGACATTCCAAAACAAACAGTAATTAATACAAAAGACTAAAAATTACAATAGTAATATTGACAAGAAACATTTACATAACATAAAATAAACAAAGACAAAATATTTATATATAAGTTTCAAAAAATCCAATACAATACGGCAGGATAAACCTTGAGTAGGAATATTTACAGAACCTGATTGTAGATAAACTGTAAATTGGAGTGTTAGAAGAGCAAGAAAAGAAAGGTGGATAAAAAGAGAGAAAAACTTAGTAATCAACAGCAGAATTTAGGAAGAAATCAGTTAGACATCAGGTCAGGCTTGGCAAGGGCAGGACCAGGTCTTAAGAAGGTAGTGTTTGAGTTAGTAGTTTGAAATGGAACTTATAGGGATACTTCTTATTTTAAGTGGAAGGAGTTCAGTGTGAGCTACAAATATTTATATAGGGACTTACCAATATTTTGACAGTTTGTTAATGTCAGGAAGATGTTTGTCAGATGTGCAAAGTTATGTTGGGGGTTATACAGAGATACAATATTTGAGATGGAGGGACAGGAAGTGGGATTATAATGAACTGAGTGTGTGATATGCAGTTGAGAAAGAAACAATTATTTAGGGAATTCAGGCCATTGTAATAATTTAAGGGCAAGGCAGTGGTGGGATTTGTAGGGGAGATTACAGGTGAATCTAGCTATTTTATTGTATGTTTGCTGTAGTTTACAGAGAAGTGAAGACTGAAGGTTAGTAAAAACTGGAGCTGCATACAAAAGACAGGGTAATAGGAGAGATAGGGGCAGGGAGTGTTTGGTGGAGGATAAACGCAGTTTGTGGTTAAGGTACAGGAGACCAAGATCCTAGTGTTTTTTTTTTTTTTTTTATGCAATGATGGATATGTATGTTGAATTTTAATTCATCGTCAATTATAACACCAAGTAATTTGTATGGGCTTCTGGTCTGATAGTGGTATTGTTGAGGGAGGTAATACAGAAAGTGGATTTGTGTGGTGCCAGTGTTTTAGGAAGGAAAAGTAAAAGTTTAGTTCTTTTAGGATTTAGAATTAGTTGATTATCAGTGAGCCAGGTTTCAATGGATGTAAAAGTATCTTGGGTAAGAGCAAGGAGTTCTGGGATGCTGTGGGTGTGGGCAGTGGTAATAAGGGTCGAGTCGGCATATTGTAAGAGTGCGTTGAGGTTGGTAGCAGAGGATAAACTGTTAGTAAAAATATTGAACAAGAGAGGACCCAATAAAGACCCATGGGAGACACCAGTGTTAACAGGAAGGAATGGGGAGATGACAGTTTTCCAGTGTATAGATCATTTTCTGTTAGATAAATAGCTAGAAAAACAGCTTAAAGAGCGGGTGGAGAGATGAAGGTCATAGAGTTTAGTTATCAGTTTAGAGTGAGAGAGAGTATCAAATGCTTTGGATAGGTCAAGGAATAAACAAGAAACTAGTAGGTTGTTGACACGGGTTTCTGCTAGTGTTTGGGTGAATGAGAGTAGAGCTGTTTATGTACTGTGGTGGGGTCTAAAGCCGTGTTGGGTGGAAGTAAGAAGGTTATTATCTAGCAGGTGTTTTAAGTAGCTGAGTGTGGACACACTTTTTTAGAATTTTGGAAAGGGGGATAGTATAGCAATGGGACAATAGTTGGATGGGTCAGTGGAGTTTCCTCTTTGGTGAAGAGGGATTGTGTAGAAGGATTTCCATACATCTGAGACAAGAGATTCAGTAATAGAATGATTGATAAGGATAGAGACAGGATAAGCAATAGCACTGGCAGCAATTTTAAAAAAGTAGGAAGGTAGATTTTTAACAGAGGGAGAGCAGAGCTTAAGTTTTAGTTGGGATTTGATGAAGGCAGTGGGAACTGGTTGTAGGGAGAATGTATTGGAGGAAGGAGGACTGGGATGTAAAGGTAGAGAGGAGACAGTAGAGCTATATGGAGTTTGTTTTTGGATTGTTTCAGTAAAGTAATTATTTAAAAGCGCAGCAATCTCTGAGGCAGTATTAACAGGGAACAGGCTGGGGGTAGGAGGATTACCAGATATACTTTAGCATGAGTACAGTTACGAGTACTTGTTTATGTATTTATAAAGAATGCAGAGTGTGTGTGCGTGTGTGTGTGTGTGTGTGTGTGTGTGTGTGTGTGTGTGTGTGTGTGTGTGTGTATGTATTTATGTATATATATATATATATATATATATATATATATATATATATTCACAAGTCCACATAAAAATTTAATGTACTGTTGCAGTATCTTATGTACTAGTTAAATTACATGCAGAGAGTTTTTTGTAAAGAAAGGATTTTGCTTGTGTATGTCAGAAAATTATTTACTAGTATAATAATTGTAAAAGATACTAATTTTTTCCACAATATTAACTTCATGTACAAGATGGCTGAAGTATAAATCATGCACCACACCCTAGTCAGAGTGGAGGTTGTGGAGCGGGGGTTGCAGTCTCAGGGGAATGATGAACACATACTTTAGTGAAAAAGACCAGTTATATTAATTATATGCTCAAGAATTTCTAGGCAGAAAACTATCAAAGCATACTCTTTTGTGCAGCTAAGGAACTTTTGTGTATGTGAACATCTGGACGAACACAATTCGCAAACTGTTTGATGTAAAGCATAATATTTTAAAACATGATTCCACCAAAAGTGTATCAATATGTTTATAACTTGCAGTAAAGGGAAGATTGGCATCTCTTGACCTAATTTCTCCAAGTCTTTTGGGTTTCTAATACCATGACGGGAATGGACTCCATTCCTAAGTCAGTTTATGATGAAAGTTCATGGAATTAGTATTGTTTCAATATCTGAAGTTACCCAAAAGTGCTCATCCCAGCACCTACAGTGTGGCCAGAATTGACCCCTTCTGAAATTCATATGGAGTTACATGTACTGTATTTCTGAATATGACTGTAAATTAGTTTTTATTAGACCCCATTGCTCCTACTACTACTATTGCAACTGTCTATCTTTCCTCCATACTCCTCTCATTTCTTCTTGCAAATCCTGGTATTTTATGATTTTCTGTCTCTGTACACAAGACACTGTAGTCACTGGGTGTACCAATTTCAATGTTCATTGCTACTTTTGTCTTCTTTTCATGGACTTCTGTATCTGTTTTTCTCACATCTATTTTCTGAACTGCTGGTAATGGGTAATCCCATGTAATATAAACTTCATCATTCTCTCTAATACTTTGTGGATCATGTTTTCAATGCTTCTCTGTTACTTCAGTATTATAATGTTTGCACTATCCCCAATACAACAGTCTTGACACATTATTATGCCTTTCAGTATATAGGCCCTCTGCCATTAGTGTATCACACCCAACAACAAGATATGCAACTGTTTGCAGTTCTGTTTTACAGAACCTACATGTGTCTGTTTCTCCCATGTGTTCAATGGACTTTATAAACCACAGCATATGCAGTCCACTATCCTGGGCCGCCAATATTAACCTTTCATCTTTTAGTTTAAATTCATCTCTCCTGAACCATTCCTGCATCAAATCCTGATGAACATGAGGTTGTTTCAGGCGTTTTCTGTTCATACCACAATATTTATTCCTTTTCCACATTTCTTGTCTTCCCATCTGAGCATTCTTGTCACATTCTTTTGTTTGTTTTTGGTGCATTCACTTCCTGCCTGATTTTTGTCTGCTTCTGATTTGATTTCCATTCCTGCTTCACACCAACATGCTTCTACTAAACTAAGCAGGGACGTCATCTTAGACTTCTGCTCATGTTTTAAAACTTTCATTATGTTTGAATCTGGTGAAGTCAGCAGATATGTATGCAATCCCACGATTGCAGATCTATACATGTAATCAATTTTGAGGAGGCTCATACCTCCTTAAGAATGAGGGATATATAATTTTGATATACACTAATATTTATATATCATTTGATAAGCATGAAGCATTTTCCTTGTTTTCTGTTCAGCTGATCTAATAACCTTTTGGGACCAGTCAATCACACAGAAACTATCATTTAAAGCAGGAAGAGAAAACTGGTTTATAGCTGGGACTTTGTTCCTAGATGTCAGGGCTGTTTTCATAATTAGTTTTAGTCTTCTGAAGTATTCCTTACTGAGTTTTATTTGCATTTGTTCATGCTTTATTGCTGATGCTTCAATTCCCAAACATTTATACACTCCTTCCTGCTCAGGTTCCTTTATATCACATTCCTGTTCTAGACTGATATTTCCTTTGTGATGCAGCTTTCCTGTCTCAAACGTTCCTTTGCACATTTATCAAGACCAAATGACATTCTTATATCATCTGAGAGTTTTAACCACTTGCAGTTGTGCTTTTTAACTCCTCATTTAATGAACTATAGAGTTTCAAGTCATCCACATTTTCTGGGAGCCAAATTATAACCAAGACCTAACCTGGTAAGTAGACAGCTTATAATGGATTGAGTGAAAGACTAAAGAGCAGCGATGGCAAAGAATCACCCTGTGATATCGCCCTTTGAATTTTTATACCTGAGATAATAATTTGCCCTTTTTCATGACTTAATTGCAAAGTGGTTTGCCACTGTTTCACAGTCACTGCAATGTAACTGATTAGTGTAGGATGTATCTTATACATCCGAAAGCACACCTTTATCCATCAATGTGAGATGCTGTCATATTCTTTTTTTGTAATCTGTCCATGCCATACGCAGATTCTTCACCTTTTTACAATTCTCCATTATGACTTTATTTAGCAACAAATGATCCTTTGCATCATATGATTCTCTTTTGATACCCTTTTGTTGTTCTAAATAACTATAAACTCTGTCAGCATCAATTCCAGTATATAGTTTGTAGAGCATTGGAAGGCAAGTTACTGGTCTATAATTTTTAGGATGGCATGCAAGTTCACTATTAAGGAGGAGTCTCATTTTTCTTGTAGTTAACCAGGTTGGTGTCTGTTCAGGGTGTGCATATAAGTAGTTCTTACTCAAGGCTAAATCTTCATGTAAAGATGCCAATACTTTTAGCTTGAAGTTGGGTACTACATTTGGGCTTGGGGTTTTCCGTTTAAGAGCTTTTCTTAATTTTGTTTCAATTTCTCTGTTTGTTACTTCATCCCATTTCATGTCATGTACATTTGGACTTTTTACTATTTATTTTACTTGCTCTGTCCTTTAAGCATCATTGTTATGTTCCACAGAGACTTCAAACATAGTTCTCTAAAACATGTCTATTTCTTCTTTTTGATATTGCTTGTATTCCTTTTGCTTTGTTTTCCAATTCACTATAAAACTTTTTGAGTCATCAATGAGTTGTTTATCTGCATCCCTTCTATGTTTTTTCTGCCTGTGCTGATATCTTTAGTTTATTATTTGCAATAGTACATGACCGATCCTGGTCTATTCTGAAACTGCACTTTGCTTTTATCACATCCATCTTTCTAAGTATTTTTATTGATTTGTTCAATCTTCTATACTCTTCTAACAGTGGCATTTCTTGTCTTAATCACTTTATGGTTTTCTCTAACTGATGCTATCATGATGGCATTTTTATTTCTTCCCTTCCTTTCCCTTATTGCTCTACATTTTTGTGTTAAGACTTTGTTATTGATTTAGCTCCACAGTAATATATCTAATTTACTTCTGTTATATCACATGAATTTCTATTAATAGTCTTGATTACTGTGTTCATCTGTTTTATCAGACTTCTAACATTTTGGATCTTATTTACTTTCATTAATCTATTTCTTTCATCGATCATAATATGTCTTATCTGTCTCTATTCAGTCAAGCAACTCTTCCCTTAGATTGTTGTCTTCTAAGCTGAGGGAACATTCTTTGTTCGCAGTTTCCTGCAGGCATTGCACAAAAACTTCCAGAAAATCTTCCTGTGGCATACTGTCTGCAGCTGCATCCTGTATCATCCTTTGCTCTTTCATGTGGGAACTAACTGGCCTATCCCTCCACAACACTGACTGCATCAAAGTTGTTTCCTTCTCTTCTTTTGCTGTGCAGCTCCAACTGTACTTTTGTACTGGTTTCTTACTCAAGGCTCCAGAGCATCTTCATGTGTCAGGTGATCAGATGCTTCCCATTCCACCTGTTTCTCCTTAATTTGGGGACTCATTACTCTATCATGCTGTGGCATTAACTGAGATGGACATCCTGCACTAAATCATTCAATTTGCAGGTAATCCATAACTTCAGTTTCTATTTCTTTAACTTATTACTAATCCTCTTTTTTACTTTCCCCCTTTGTTTTCTTCTTTTTTTTTTTTTGTATGGTGAAATTTTCAGTATCCAGATGCCACTGGCTATATTTCTCTTCAAATATCTTTGGTGTTGCTATTTTGTATCGATTAGTTTTGCTTTCTCCTTTGAATAAGTATTGCACCATATTAAATTTCTTTTTCTTTCCCATGTCCATATTTCTTTTTCAGATGTCTAACACTCCATCTGTTTCTCCTTAATTTGGGGATTCATGGCTCCATTATGCTGTAACATAACCTGTGTTAGACTTTTTATACTACATACTTCACATTGCAGATATTGTATAACTTCAGCTTGTATTTAAGTTCTACTTTACTAATCTTCTATTCTACATTCCCCTTTTGTGATCTTATTTTTTGTATTGTGAAATTTTCCATATCTGGGTACCTTTGCCTATATTTCTCTTCAAATATCTTTGAAGCTAACCTTTTTGTATTGATTACTCCAGTTTTCTCCTTCGCATAAATACTGCACCATATCAGATATCTTTTTCTTTATCATGTCCATGTTTCTTTTTTTATACCTTTCCAGTATCTCTAAGTTTTGTTCTTTATTTTTTGCACTTCATCTGTAGCTTCTTTTTCCAAGCAGCCCAAAGTTTCTTTGTCTAAGTAATGCTTTTCATGGATCTGTTGTATTAATGGACACACATTTACACTTGAAGCTTTTGACAGTTTTTCTTGTGCAAGTACTTTTCTTTCCTCTAATTTCTCTCAATCTATTCAAATATTTTCTATCTGTTAATTCGGGGCTTCTTCCACAATAGTAACAATACACAAGTTCTTCCTTATCCTCAGTAGTCCATTCAATCATTTTTATATTTCTTTTTGGCCTGTCAAGTTTTGTGTTTTTTTTTTTTTTTGTGGACTACCACTTCCTTCTACAACAGGGGGGCCAACCTCCCCCTTAGCCTGGCCTAACCCCTTTGTAGGAATGTTTCCATGTCTTGAGGATTCTGCACTGTCATTTTTTTCCAGACCTGTCTCAGGTGACCATACCAGGGTTGGGCACTTTTTATCATGTGACTTGCGCAGCCAGCTGTCTTTTTTATTGTTTAACCTACCTCTCTCTATGTGTCTTCTTTCAGCTTTTCCTGGTTAGGGGTCACCACAGTGGAACTCCTGTCCACTCATGATTGGCAGTGAATTTGTACGGTGCCAAGTTGCCAGCCCGAGGCCCAACCTTCAAAGCAGGCACGCCCATTCATGCTCGCACCTACCTGCATGTCTTTAGTGTCACTCGACTGTGGGGAGGACATGCAGACTCCACACAGAAGGTGCTCCAGCCGAGAATGGAATGGGAGAACCTCTTGCTGTGAGGTGACAATGATTACTGCTGCACCACTGCGGCCACCTACCTCTCTCTATGATATATGTTAAATAAGATACTGTGTATATATCAGTTTCATCTTGTGAGATTTTGTGTAAACAGGGTCCATGTGAAAGTACTCACCAAGACATGAGGAAGAATTCATCTCCAGCAGTGCTACTCTCCTTTTCTTACTGATTTTCATCATCTCTCCATATAGCACAGATTGGCACAGTATGAGAATTCAGATAGTAATACAGATTTCAACAACTGCAAAGTAAACAAGTACTGCAGTGAACTGAATACCTTGCAAATAAGTTCTAGTCATATAAGTAATATTAAGTGGGGAAAAGGTGAAATATATGTAATCAACAAGTGTCTTATGTCTTCTTTTTATAGCTGAGGAGCAAATCGCCTGCATCCAGTGGCAGCAAGAAAGAACCACAGAGTTGAAGAAGCTGGTATGCATGAATAAAGTAGCAAATAGTATTGTGCATTTAACTGATTTCATGGATATATATATATATATATATATATATATATATATATATATATATATATATATATATATATATATAGTATGCACACATTTGGTCGGCCGGTAGATGGCCGATAGGAAAATGTTCGAACACATGTCTGCAAATTTGCATAAATGCGAACACAAAGTATTGTCAAATTCGATGTTTTGTTCCACATTCTGACCATTTGCCACAGGGAGATTCAACATTGCAGGTCGGTGTTGTACCTGATCGATGGAAGGTTGTTCGATGAAATGCATGTATTCCTATATATATATATATATATATATATATATATATATATATATATATATATATATATATATATATATATATATATATATATATATATATATATATAATATATATATATATATACATATATGGAAATAATTTATAGATCATGGTAACTAAAGCACTAGAGTGCATTCAGTACATTACTGCAACCAAGCGTGAGAGATGTGGTAGTATATAAGTGCAGTATTCTGTCTTTAACTCATTTCATTATGGTATACAAAGAAATAATTTATACAGCATGGTAATTGAAGCACTACAATGCATTCAGTACCATTACTGCAACAAAATGTAAAAGATATATCAATAATATAAACTGCACTATTCTCTCTCTAACTGATTTTATAAGATGTCAAGTATTTATAAAAGGTGTTTTAAGTATAATATTGTAAACAAATGCATATCAGGAATAAATATGATTACACAGTGTCAGTGCTGTGACTGGTAGCATACTCGCCTTTGGTGCAGAAAGGTGTGGGTTCTATACACCAGACTAGGTAGACAGATTGTTGACACTGCAGTGCAGCATGGGGGGGAAGGTGCTGCACTCCCAAGTGTGTTATATTTTTGATAAGTTGTTAAATCATGGCCCAATCTTCTTGAGTTGGTGGTAGCTCAGGTGGATGTAAAAGGACCCACACCACTTACTGAAAAATGTAGGGGAGGTTTCCTTGATGCTCTGGCCAAATTTCAACTAGCAGTATAAATACCACATTGGGTTTCCCCTAAAAACAGGCCACTAGCCTAGTGGGACCAACCCAGTCAACAAAGGATAATAAAATAAATAAAATAATAGTAGACTGGAACATGTAAACTTTACCAGAACTGGATGACAATATACTCTCCTGCCAAGTACCTATAAGTACTTCCCATAAAATTTCATCCGAAATCTGCATAAGCACTTTCCATACATTCTGTTTCACATAAGTAAAGATTTTTAAAAATAAAACTTTTTAAAGTTAGACATCGAATGCTGTGTAACATGATGTGTGAATTAATTTTTTGTATTTTCTCTTCTGTCTCTTCCCCTTTCTCTGTTTTTCTTATTTTAATTATGCATTCCCTTCTTTATTATTTTATTTCTCTCCCACTTATGTTAATTTTTTTTACAGATCCAAAATCCTGGCACATACATCATAGCTTAGGGATTGCTCACTCTCAGCCTGTGGAGGACATCCTCACAGAGTCGTGGCAGCAGCACCAGTCCTGCAGGTACCCCAACATGTGGCAACCTGGCAAGCCTCACTGAATGAGGGCTTCAGAACTTGGCTGAGAATGTACTGGAAGAAGTCATGGACAGATGAATTCAATCAGTCGTGGCCTCTCTTTAGCATGTTCAAGACATGCTGACCACTGCACCACCTTATACCTCTAATGCCTCAACATTGGGGTCCTCCACTGCACTACCATCTGGCAGTGGACACATTTGCTTCTCTGTGGACTGGGTCTCCTGCTGGCACCTCGTAAGTGTTTCTTCCCTTATCCTTATCTCCCATACCCTCTTACCTATTTCTCATCCACACTACCCTATTTTATAAAAAAAATTTGAAAGAAATAGGGGGTCTATCCACTGCAAAAAACAAAGTGGCCCTTCCTTTGCCACCTCCCCCAGCACAACGCTCTTGATGTTTTTCTTCTGTGATTCATCTTTGTTGACTTCCCTTTCTCATTCTTTCCTAACTCCTTCTTTCTGTTTGTTAAAATACACAACAGGGTGTCCACATAAGGATACCCCTATAGAAAACATTTGGAACCCCTTTATTCTTAAAAAATTACTCATAATAAAAGCTGTGCAGTCCATCAGTTGCTTTAGGTCTTTCAAGCATGACTGCTCATAGGGACAACCATCCACAATATCCAAATACCTACGGTTTTCGCTTAGTACTTTGTACGTACGTAACACTTATCTTTAGGTGTATTTTAACCTTTTCCGCAACTAGGCATGTTTTCAAAATGCCTTTGCTTTTCCTTATTCAGTGCTAATAACCTGCACATAGCTTATTTGCATATATGTGTAGTGTCACACCTCTCATACATAGTTGCAAATTCCCAGGCTATGAATACCACCCAAAATTCTCGCATGTAGATGCATCCCAGTCCAGTGGCACCAGGCTGCAATGGTACCAGTTCACAAAGGGGGGCCTGACATCAGACACAAACATTTTCCGACCCATTAGCCAAACCAGAGTTCTGCATAAAATATTGCAGAGAGATCCACAACAGAACATATCTTAAATAACACAGGGAACCTACCTCTGTCAGACATGTAACATCTTGACACTGTAAGGGCATTTAAAATTATTTTATATGAGAGAAGAATTGACAAAGTAGAAGCCTTAAATGTTAATCCATATGTAATTCAATGGGTAAAGCAGTAGTTAAGTGACCAAATGGCATAATAACTCACAGAATGCAGTTTACCCGCCTAAAGTGACAAGGAACATTTTTGGTTCCCTTAGAGCACTATACTGAGGACGCATTTTATGGACTATTTTATTTATTTACTATTTGTTCACTGGGAAGTGAACTGGTTTGTTGACCCTTTTCAGCTATGACCTGAGCTCAAAGAACAGTATATAGATCATGATCTTTCAATCAACAACATATACAAAATGAGTACACAACAAAATTCAGAACCTAACGTTAAGGCTGAATGCAGATAAGATAAGAATAAAAAGATTCACATAGAGTGCATTAAGGAAAAAAATGCAAGCAAAAATATGAATAAAATACAGTGCAAACATAAAAATAATACATAAACTCCTATATACATATGAAATATTTGTGTATAAAATGCCACATTATGTGGTTGAGAAAGGTTCATTAAATGTATTCTATTATTCATGATATGCAATGGTAAGTTACCTAACCATTGTCATGGTAGCAGTTCACCTGCAGGTAGATTCAGTAAAGAGATGCTGTTTAAGTGCATCCTTGAAGCTTTTAATGGTTTCTACATTTTTGATGTCTGTTCCAGGTAGTAGGTCCCAGTCTAGGAAAGGTTCTTTTATCTATAGCAGTTTTAAACACAGGGCAAACTAGAGAGAAATTGTCCTGTATACTACTGATTACATAATGTGGTGCTGCGGTAGCATTGTCGCCTCACAGTAAGATGCTGTCCGGTTCGATTCTCAGCTAGAGCATCTTCTGTATGGAGACATGCATGAATGGGCTTCCCTTCATTGAAGGTTGTGCGTCAGGGCTGGCAACTCGGCACATAAAAACCTATCTGCCAATCATTAGCGGACCGGAGTTCCGCTGTGGCGACCCCTAACTGGGAAAAGCTGAAAGACACAACAATTACTGATTACATAAGTGTTGTCTTATAAAGATAATTTAAAGGGGGGTAGTGACAGTGTTTTAATACCTTGTACATTACAGTACTTAGAAGAAAAGTGGTCTTGTAAGACACTGAAGGCCATTTGGAATTTTTAAGCAAACTGCAATCACACATCTGAAGGCCTGCCAATAGAATGAATCTGCAGATTTTATTCTCAGCAGTCTGTATTCTATGAGAAAAAGGAGACCATATTCAAGTTTGGGTATTAAAATATTTTTTGGAAATGGCCCTGCGAGCAGCAGGTGAAAGGAGGTGACTGATCTTGTAACTTAATTTTCTCAATTATTTACAAACTCGATAACATAAATATTTCCATAATTTTTTTCGGCCCAGCCTCTCAGCTTGATCATCTGTATCATGCTTTCTAATTAGCCTAATGTGCAAATGCATGCCACAAGAACTATATAGCTCATTTGTTCTTTGGGATAAGAGCCAACTGATTGGATCAGGAGTGGAAACTGTCATTGATGTGGTAAGGAATCATTTTTTTGATGTATGTCCTAACATCTTTGATTATGTCTGTAAGCATCTGAGAAGGGTATGCCACGGATGCAAGATGCTTGTCCAAAGCTCTTTGTGTGATGCAATCAACACTCTGCCCCTTTACAGGCAGAATCTCGATATGATCCTGATCTATAACAATGATCTTTTCGTGGACAGTGAGCCCAGCACACATGCATCATTTCCCCTGAAGACAGGTGAGTAGGGTTAGCTTCTTCATTCCTCTACTCCCCCAAAGCCAGCTCCAAATACTAACTGAACTTGGGTCATGTGGATCATAGT
The DNA here is from genome assembly GCF_019279795.1 of Protopterus annectens. Taxonomy (NCBI): domain Eukaryota; kingdom Metazoa; phylum Chordata; order Ceratodontiformes; family Protopteridae; genus Protopterus; species Protopterus annectens. Next base: position 397,770,574 of record NC_056750.1, read on the forward strand.
TAGGGCTTTCTGCCTCTGCATCAGTGAAGATACCACATAAAAACTTCAATAAATAATGCCAGCATTCACCAAAACTGTTAAAAAAGTAGACATCATGTGCCATTGTCAGACCATCACATTTAATGTCATTAAATGTAACATCATCTAACTTGGCAAAATGTGCATCAATTTATGGCTCCAAAACAAATGGTTAAGAATGTACCCCACCAGTAAAAATCATTGGGACAATGGGAGACACCAATTTAACCCTTACCAAAGTCAGAAAAGCCTATTTGTAGTCCATCCAATTGTAAAGGGCATGTCTAGTCAGCCCAGGGAAGTCATTCTACAACTTTATATCTCACCAAACTGATCACATCATGAAATATATTAGACTGTTTTCAGCCTTCAAACAAGCTTGCTTAAAGAACGTGAAAAAGTTACTTGATTTCCTACTAAAATCTTAAGTTTGAAAAACAGAAATTGTCATTATATTTTAGTACTTATAGGTTACTAGAAATTATCTATATGTAAACCACCGAAAAAAATTAAGAAAAAAAGCTTCTAAACAACTGCCTTGGCAACGTGCTTGTTAAGACTTAAAAATTAAAAACAACACACCAACCACTCCTTATATATAGGTTTCAAATCACATGACTAACAACCAATTAAACAATTAATTACATGCTTGGAGCTTTTCTCCCCGGGCCTCTACTGAAAATGGACATATATCCAGTTAGACTAGCCTGGTCAACAAATGTAAAATAAAATAAAATAAAAATAAAATAATAAATAATTCTAACAACATAAAAATAAAAATAAGAATAAAAACATAAAATAACCTATAAAACAGCAACACACATTAACATTATGAAGTATCATTTAAAGCACTGTACTTAAAGTTATCTCCTAGTCTATAAAGCAATGTCTGATTTAGATGTGTATATATTAATCTGAATGCCACCAGCTCCCCGGTTTGAATTATATGGTTATAGTTAATAATTCTTTGGTAACGAGCAAGGAATATTTAACCTTTTTATAAGCCATGATATGGTTTTGGCAGCATAAATTAAGTTAATAGTCTAACATTACTGTCAGACATTTCAGGCACTATAATGAAATGTCTTACATTACACATTTTTATTAAATTAGTTTTTCGGGCATTGTATACAATATTACGGTATTTATTGCTGTTTTAATGATTATATTTTTTTTTTTTTTTTTATTTTATTTTATTTTACATTTGTTTACCGGGATAGTCTGACTGGACACAGGTCCATTTACAGCGGAGGCCCGCGGAGAAAAGCTCCATAACATTTTAGTTCTAGTTTACAGTGTGTTCACAAATCAAATGTTCAGACACAGATTCTGTACAATTTCTGATAAGTTCAGAGCATGTCAATAAGTTCAATCCTCAGATGATCAGACATAGATTATGTACAATTTATGATAAGTTCAGTACATCAAATGTTCAGGTATAGATTATGTACAGTTCACAATAAAGTTCAGCAGATTGAAATAAATTGTTGTACATTGTCAAAACAATATACTATATACATCAGACAGTGAGAGTAGAAATTGTGGTTAAGAGAAATGTTTGAGCGTTATGTGATGCATGGGCATATACATTTATTCATGAGGTGGGCTTTTAGAGAGTTTTTAAAGATATTGGGTGATGTAGCTGAGGTAAGGTTAGGGGGAAGGTTTTTCCAGTTTCTTGCTATGCTATGAGAGAATAGTGCTTGTCCTGAGTAGTTGTTGGCTTTGGTGATAGTTAGTAGTATTTTTTCTGAAGAGCGTAGGGGACGATTTGATGTGTGCTTGGTTACTAATTGACTAAGAGATGGGGTTTTGAGTGGATAGTTCAAAATATTGTAGGCAATTGTTAAGTGATGATAGTTGATTAGTTGGGGTAGTTCTAGCCATTGCAGTTTACGTAGTGCATGACAATGGTGTGATTTGTAGTTGGATTTAGAAGCGAATCGGGCGATTTTATTGTAGCATGACTGGAGTTGTTCAAGGTCCTGTTTTCTTATGTATGTAAGGATTGGAGTGGCGTACATTAGAGTAGATAGAAGGTGTGTTTGGGCAAGTGTTATGTGTGCTTGGTCAGTTAGGAATTGTTTGTGTCTATATAGTGTTCCCAATTTTTTGTGGACTTTTTTTATGGTTTGTGCTATATGTACATCAAACAGTAGTTTGTTGTCTATTTCCACACCAAGGAGTTTGGTATGGTTTGTGGGTAAGATGTTGGTACCATTTTTGGCAGTGATTGTAAAAGGTTGGTTGATAGATTTAGATTTGTTAGGTGTGAAAATGAGTAGTTTGGTTTTGTTGGGATTAAGGATTAGTTGTATCTGGGTAATCCAGTTTTCTACCAAGGTGAAGGAGTCTTGAGTAGGTTTTTGAAGGGTTGTGAGTGATGGTGCCGAGCAGATGAGAGTGGAGTCATCTGCGTATTGTATGAGTGAGGCATTTTGGGTGGAAGTCTGGAGGCTGTTAGTGAAAATGGAAAAAAGTAGTGCTCCTAATATTGAACCCTGCGGGACACCTATGGTTGTAGGTGGCAGTGGTGATAGTGTATTCAGCCACTGAACAGACTGCTGTCTGTCTGATAAGTAGCATTTAAACCATGCAATAGTGGAAGGGGAAAAGCATAGGGAGGACATGGAGTCCAGTAGCATGGTGTGTGACATCATGTCAAATGCTTTGGATAAGTCAAGAAATATTGCTGATACAAAATTGTTATTATTTCTGTGATGGTTCACTATGTTTGCAAAGGTCAGAAGAGCAGTAGTAGTGCTATGGTGTTGTCGGAAGCCATGTTGAGTGGGTGACAGTAGGTTGTTAGAGTTTAGTAATTGTACAATTTTTCATAGAGTGTTCTGTTTTATACTGTACCACACATATAAATTTGTATTTATTAATATGTGAAAATGTTATTTTGAAAGTATAACCCAATTATTTTACTTATTTTAATTACTATTTTCAAATTATTGGTGGGTCTGGATTATGTGTCTTTTGTGACTAATTATAAACCAGGCTGTTTTCTTTATTATTTTTAGGTTAAAGAAGTTCATGGTGATTGAGCAAATGGAAGTGCTTATCATAATTTAATAAAACTCCTGAAGAGCAACTTGTCCACTGACATTGTTTTGTATTTAGATTTAAGGTTTTATGCTGGTGTTTGGCATCTTTTTTGGTTCACTAAGTCTTATGACAATTCATGCTTTGCCAGTACCATGCCTCAGATCACATCTCCTTTCTACAGAAGAACAATACCAGTCAATCCCAAAGTAAATTTGTGGATACCCAAGCAGTCGACTAGTTTATGTTTAAAGGGAAATAGTGAGACACACTAATTAACATGCACTGGAGGATTATTCTAGAGGTTTAGGAGGCACTTGATTATAAAACTGTCCCTCAACCATGTTTTATCTGTCTCCTGGTGAACATTTAGATTCCAGGTTCTAGTACTGGTGAAGATATATGAGCTGCAGAGAAGCAGGCAGTCTCTAATGGCATGATAAGCAAGACAGTTAATTCACACATAAGTTTAGAAGACACTGAATAAAGGGACAGAGTTTCCAGCCTCTCTTGATAGCTCAGGGACCTTATGCCTGTAATCTTTTTGGTTTGGAATCTTTGGAGTCCTTCTAATTGTTTGATATGTTTAGTGAAATACAAACCAAAGTAGACACAGTACTCAATAAATGAACTGATTAATGCTGAGTATAAAGGGGTGATTACCCCTTTAAACTTTGATAGAATTCCTCTTGCAATTAATAGGGCTAAATAAAGGATTTCCTGACAACTTTTGTCACATGATGGTCAAAAGAGAAAGAGAGAGCTATCAACCCAAGTAGATAGGTCCCTGACTCCATTTTCATTTGTAGTGCTGTTTTTCTCTATGGCATGTTGAGAGGATGGGGTCATCAACTTAAAGCAATGATGTAACACTTTTTGGCATTTAGTTGAGCCATACCTCTCAAATGTCCAGATTTCTGCAGAATGTCCAGACTTTTACCTCATACTTTTGGGTTGTTCCTTGTAAAATGTGTGGTTTTCTGGAAAATCACTGAAGATTTAAGTCATTAAATAATGACATATTTTAGTTTTGTACTTCATATCCTTCAGAAAATGCATGCTAACACAAATCCTATTATTCTAGCTACTTTCTAAGTTTATAAGAACAATATTTAAAATCTGTCCCTATTTTTGGGCCTTTGTCCCCCCATTATTTTAGTCTTTGTCCAGATTCCTTGCACTAAAAGGTTGAGAGGCAGGTTTGAGCCCAGATTTAGTAAACCAAGCTTATAGGGAGGATTTAGATGTCCTATAGTCACGTAACAAAAACTCCTAATTTGCAGTCATATGCAAACATTGGTAACCAGATGTCCTGGCTCTCTACGTGCATTTTTAAAAAGTAAATACCAAAAAGGAGAGTTCTCAGCACTAAGCCCTTAAGAGCAGTACTGATCACTTTCTGGTTTGGTACCTGCAACCTGCACTGTGTTGGTTCTGTCTTTCAGCTACTATACCTGCTATCTTATTACATATGAGTCAATTTTTAAAGCATTTAGTTTTTGCACAATGGCAGCAAAGGAATGCTGTTGAGAGCCTTAGCCAGATCAAGATATGCTATGTACATTGCATGACCAATGTCGATTGACTCCATAACTCTCTCAGAGGTGTTTACCAGATTAAATAGATAAGATCTGCTCTTCACAAAACCAAACTGTTAGGGGTCAAGTCTAACAAAATTATTGATATCACAATTTATGAAGTCAGCTATAACGCATATACAATGTTATATATATATATATATATATATATATATATATATATATATATATATATACATACATACAGGGTCTATGCCACTGGATCGAAAACTAATTTCATCGAACGGCCTTTACACCGAAAATGCCTTTGACAGAAATCAGTTTTGTGAGATCACAGTACAGTGAAGATCGGAAAATTTCCCTTTCCTCACAGTAGTGCGATCTCGGAGTTGGTATATATATTTAGCTGGAGGGGGTGCAATCCCCCACAAAACCGATTTCTATCAACAGCAGTTTCGATGTAAAGGCCGTTCGATGAAATCAATTTTCGATCCAGTGACATAGACCCCATATACATATACATATATCTAGAAAGAGTGAGAGATTTAATGATCCAGAAAGGGGGCTGCAGTGTGAAAATTATTGAAGTACCTGTGGCTTGTGTTGCCTTAAGGTAGTGATTCCTTTAAAAATGTGACTATTAGTATTTAACATAAACAAGTACAGTTACTCAGAAATGAACTGAGTGTAACTAGACATTTCTACTACTAAGCTAGGGATACAAAATGTACTGATATGTACGTAAATGTAGTCAAATTGTTAAGTAACCTGAAAGAAAAAGAGGGTTATTTTGGATTCTGTAATGTTGCAGTTGTTGTTTGTTTGAAAGTGAGTTCCAAAGCTGGTGTGAATTTCCTGGCCTTTAGAAAGTTGTACTTATGTTCACAGGAAAACTGCTTCTGTGCTATAAGGACTATCTTTCTACTCAGCTGGCCTCTAGAACTCTTTGGGGACCCTAAGAATGACTGGATGTGCAGCGACAAAGGACACTTTTCCTGGTTTTCTTCCTGGGTATGTTATAGATAGCAGTAAAGGAATAATAACATAAAGTAACATTTTTTTTGAACTTGTTTTCTGTTTGATGCTCAGCTGAAGCATTTTCCTTTCTGTTAAAACTGTGTTTCGCATTACCAGGCTCTGAATTAACCTGCATTCTTTTCTGGCAACTCTCTTGGAGATTTTTGTATTACCTACAGTCGGATGTGTTTTGGCAAAAATTGTGCCCTGGTAGCAGTGATCTTATATATATGCATTTATGTGTGTGTGTTTTTGGCAGAACAATCACATAGTAGAATCACAACTGGTTGAAAAAATAAGCCAGAAATCACATTTGGTAGAAGATTTAATGATCCAGAAAGGGGGCTGCAGTGTGAAAATTATTGAAGTACCTGTGGCTTGTGTTGCCTTAAGGTAGTGATTCCTTTAAAAATGTGACTATTAGTATTTAACATAAACAAGTACAGTTAATCAGAAATGAACTGAGTGTAACTAGACATTTCTACTACTAAGCTAGGGATACAAAATGTACTGATATGTACGTAAATGTAGTCAAATTGTTAAGTAACCTGAAAGAAAAAGAGGGTTATTTTGGATTCTGTAATGTTGCAGTTGTTGTTTGTTTGAAAGTGAGTTCCAAAGCTGGTGTGAATTTCCTGGCCTTTAGAAAAGTTGTACTTATGTTCACAGGAAAACTGCTTCTGTGCTATAAAGGACTATCTTTCACTCAGCTGGCCTGGAACTCTTTGGGGACCCTAAGAATGACTGGATGTGCAGCGTAAAGGACACTTTTCTCATTTTCTTCCCTGGAGTATGTTATAGATAGCAGTAAAGGAATAATAACATAAAGTAACATTTTTTTGTTTGTTTTCTGTTTGATGCTCAGCTGAAGCATTTTCCTTTCTGTTAAAACTGTTTCGTACCCAGGCCTGAATTTAACCTGCATTCTTTCTGGCAACTCTTGGAGATTTTTGTATTACCTACAGTCGGATGTGTTTTGGCAAAAATTGTGCCCTGGTAGCAGTGATCTTATATATGCATTTATGTGTGTTTTTGGCAGGGCAATCACATAGTAGAATCACAACTGGTTGAAAAAAAATAAGCAGAAATCACATTTGGTAGAAGATTTATTTGGTACTATGAAACTAGTCATATGTAGATAGTGGTTATATTTTAGGTTGAAATTTTAGTAGTAGTTTAGTCATGTGATTTTTGCAGGTTTGTCATTGTTTCTGACTTTCTTGCACAGTGCTACATAAAGTTAGTGATTTCCTTGCTGCTTTGGTTACAGTCAGTAAAAAGTGACAGTGTGCAGAACTGCAATCACCATTTCTATGGGAACTCATTGCTGGTTGAGTTCTTCATGTGCATCATCAGTAATTTTACAGTTTTGGAGGATTTCTCCTTCCTTGAGTTGGTACAACCATGGAGATGAAGTACGTATAAGTTCATGGGTATGGGGGCAAACATCTGTAGTTAGGTTAAGATCCAGCACTGGGAGAACTAGGCAGTTGCGTATGGCCCACTGCTGGCTTGGGAACCCAGCCCTAACTTTAATTAAAAAGAAAAAGTAGGAAATCTTAACATGGAGTACAAAAAAAACTAATACTGCTGCCTGATTTTTTTTCTTGCGTTTGGCATCAAACTGTTAATATTTCCTATTCTGCATGTCTCAGCTCTAGATCTCATTGACTGAAAGCAATGTGAACTGTAGCAGGTACACCGGGACCTCCAGTGAATTGAATGAACGTGATAAGAAACATTCATGCATTTTCTGAATAGCAGGGCACATGGAATTTTTTTTTCCAGCAGTTGAAAGTTATCTGAACAGCATGGGCAAGGTGTATGGAACTGATATAAGCATTTTCTGAATGAGCACTACAGCAGGTAAAGTTTTTTTTTTTTTTTTCTGAACGTAGAGTACTTGTGAGTGCAGTTTTTTTTTTCTGCTGTATATGTCTGTGTGTGTGTGTGTGTGTGTGTGTGTGTGTGTGTGTGTGTGTGTGTGTGTGTGTGTGTGTGTGTGTGTGTGTGTGTGTGTGTGTGTGTATACGTTTGTGTGTGTGTCTGTGAAAATGCCCCATTTAGCAGGTACTATCTAGTTAAGTGATTTGCTGTAAATTACAGACTCAAACCCTGTACCTTAACTGTCAGAGGCAGTAGTCTTTCTCCGCCACACCAACTGCGGGTATCCTTTAACTTCTCTCTGTTTATCTCTTTAACAATTTAGAAATCACTAAGAATTACAGACAGTCATTAGATTTTCATTTTTTTCTGGTTCACAAAATACTTGATGATGCAAAATCTTTTGTTCTGTTAACATTTTAAGGGATTTGGAGAACTCTGCTCTTATCTATCTCCATTTTACCAAATATCTTTGATTTTGCCTCAGATTTATGCCTTGTCCTTGAGTAAGTTACTTAAGCAGACAGTACTTGGGGGTAACTGAAAATTTGGGTGTAGTTCCTCAATGTCCCTCGTACTGCAAGCATAGCAACTGACTCTGAACCACAGTACTTACAGTGTAAAGGAAAGAAATTGATTGTAGTAAACAAAAGCATCATCTTATGAACCATCTTCTATGGATGTGATCCTCGGTTTCCTTGATTTGTTGGATACTGATTGTATGCATTATTTAGATGTGAGTAAATCAGATAGCATGAAATCTATGAATTTTATGTTAATACTTTAACTATGAATACATTTTTAATTTAGCTTGTTTTTGGATGGCACACAGATATAAAATGCACTGTATTTGACCTACAACAGTTTGTCTAGCAATTAGATCAGATGAGTAAGGCTATGAGTTGTTAAAGAACTGCTCCTTTAGCACATGTAAGTCTATGGTTTGATTCCACCAGCCATCCTTTCTCTTCCATGTGACTCTGTCAAGTTACTTCACACCACAGTACCCCAGGCTGCTTCTGAAAAGGGACACTTGTGTCCAGTGGTCTGTCCCAGAATGCTAGCAAATGTTTTACACATTTCTGTTTTAAATTCCTGCACTCTTCACCTAAAAGCTAATTAGTACTTCACTACATGTTATTTGAGTAAGAATCCAGCATGTTTCTTGTAGTTTAATGAATTGCCAGATTCATTTTCACTAAATGTTAGTTTCAAGGGAACAGAAGTTTACTGTTTCTCTTGCTAAGTCTGTTTTCAATGTGAGAATGTCTTGTTTTGTTTAGAAAATGTCTGTTGGTATTTTTTTCTGTAAAGTATGAAATAAAAGTTTTAAATGAAATCCAAGTCTTGATGATAATTGTAAAAGTAAAGAAGAAAATTGTATGTACACTGACTCCCACGTAATGGGATATTGGTGTGGCTAATGAGGGCTTGATTCATTACCCTGCACAGGGCTCGATTTACCCATGATCTGGCTCTGTAGACTCTGAGGGTGTTGCTGCAAAAATACAGCATTATAAGCCATTCAATTATGTCAGACCTGTACTGACTTATGTCAGAGAGGATGACTATTCCTGATGACAGATAAGACACAGGGAGGTCAAAAATGAGATGAAGGTGTCATGCAAGCATGTAAGCCCCCCCCAAAAAAAAAGGTATAGTGTAAGCAGTAACATTTCTAATTTTTACATGACCTATGGGTTGGTGATCAATAGCTGGTGCCTCCTTTATATTGTCTTTTATTATTTTGCTTTATGCATTGCACTAAAACAAAAATTAATTCATCAATATGGATTATATAATATAGTCTAAATGTGTTGCATTTTAGTAAAAGGTTTGGATGACCTTCTTTACAGCCTCCAGCAACTGCAAAATGTCTGACATTTTTCAGGTCATATAATCTACATTATTTGGATTTGTGCATTTAGTTAAATCTGTCACTCTGGCAGTTAGCACAGAGGACTAAAGCTCTGCTGTGTTAATGAGATGCTTCATGTGGCAAGGGTGCAGGGTTTGAATCTTTCCACCTTCATTTATGTACTGTTCGACACTGAGCAAGTCACTTAACCAGACAGTGCTTTGAAGCACCTGAGAATTTGGACTAGGCTCCTTAATGGCCTCCAGGACTGCATGCCTAGTAGCTATGAATCTTTTGTCACTGTTTGCCAGCCATTCCCTATTGCATAGTTGGTATAGTTCAGGACATGTTATGGCAATATTACCAGCACACTGATTTTTTAATGTAAAATGGGAAATGTATTCTTCCAAGGGCAGTAGGTACTGCAATTGTAGATGAAGCATTGAAATGCAAAGTTGTTTGCCAGCAGCAGACAATGCATTAGTAATAGTTCCCTTTAATGTGGGAACATTCAGATGATTGTTACTTCTGCAGAGATTACGCATATTGTTTAGCTTATCAGTCAGTTAATATTTTTATGTTCTCATAAATGCTCTTCTATTTAAACTGTGCTACACATGGCTAGATATTATGGTACCATACTAGTGATATTTATGCAATTAGCTGAATGTCTGTAAAAAGAAGATGAGAATATTTTAAAGTCCACACATTTGCTACTTCAGCTTAGGAGAAGTGACCTTGTAAAATCCTAATAAATCCACAAGCAGGCCGTTAGTGCTCTCTGACTAAATGCAATTAGGGTCATTTTTCTATAGAATCTATAGAAGTATTCATGGATAGGCTCCTGGCCCTTCACAGCTTCTTGTGCTCAAGGCTCCCAAATAGTCTGCACTCTCCCACAAAGCAATCATCTCCATGAGAAGTAAACTTCTCTGAACTAATGGGCATTCAGCCCTTCTCTTAACCACAGCTCTTCTTGTGTACCACATTAACTGCACTGTTACATGTATTTGCTACCAGATTATATTAATTATGTGTGCTCAGCACATCAGACAACATTTCAATAGACATTATGAAGTAATGTCCCCTTTGCCCTAATTGGGAGACATTATCAGCACAAAATGGAAAATAATATGGCTGCAGCAGAAGTCTTCCTCAAGCCTTAAATAGTACCTTCACGGGTGGCCCTGTTTGGACAACATCTCACTAAGATGATACTGATATACAGACTATTTTAAGTAAAATGGAGAAAAACAGGTTAAAAAAAAAAAAACTGGGTGCACAGGTCCCCGGATAAAAGTGCCTACTTCTGGCATAGTCAGTGGTGTCAGCATTAGAAAAAAGAAAGACAATGTTGAATCATCAGACCATAGAAACATTCCTATCATGGGGTTAGACCACTATGTGACACCCCACTGTATGGTAGAATGAAGCAGCAGCCTACATGTAAAATCTAATAGACCAAGGCAGAGGTGCAGAGGTACAGAGGTAATAAAATGGACCACTGAGGGTAATATAAAGAGTTATGATGGAAACTTTGATCATAACAATGTTATTATGAGTTTGAGACATGAATGCCCAGAAATTTACCTTTTCGAGCAAATTTTGGCATCCATGTTGAAAACGCATAACAATGGGTTATGATCAGTAAGACCCAATCATAACTCTTTGTAGTTTTATCTACACCATGTACTACTTGTTACAAGAAAAGCAGAAGTGTTTTACCAGCTTTGAAAGTTAGTAAAGAGGTTAGCAAGTGCTGTCATAGAGTCTTTAAGTAACGCAAACATCAGGGCTTCTCTTTAGATAAACGTGTCTCACAATCTTCTAAATAGATCACCATGTCGTTAAGGTAAACAGCAGAATGCCTGATGCAAGAGTCCAGAACGTATATCTGTACTCTTTTGAAAAGTGTCACAAGCTCCATGAAGTCCAAAGGGTAAGAATATATAATGAAAAGCGAGCTATAAGGGATGGAGAATACTGTCTTCACTTTGGCTTCATGGGTAAGGGCAATCTGCCAGCACCTCTTGGTTAAATTTAATATAGTCAAAATCATGCTTTGCCTAGCCTATCTATGAGTTCATCAACTGAAGGCACTGGATGGATGTCAAATATGGATATCTCATTTAATTCTCTGAAATCATTACAAATTCTTGTCGACCCATCTAACTAATGATGTAGCACAATTAAACTGTTTCATTCACTTTAGAACTCCTTAATAACTCCCTGTTTAAGTATCTTTTTCACTTCTTCACATATTGCTTTGTTTGAGGACTCTGTTATTCAGCATGATTTTAGCTTTACCTTCTTCCATGGCACAGTTTCAGTATGATGCTGTATTAAATTTTGTTCTACTAGGTGTCTCAGACAAAATAATATTTATTATTAAAATAATTTTATGTTTTGCTTCTGGGCCTCAGATGATGCTTCTAATCGAACAACAGGGGGTAGGATCTCCTGATACCATACTATTGTCTCTTCATCAGCTCCCAAGCTGACCACAGTAGTTTCAGTTTCTGTCCATCGTTTTAGCATATTTATGTGATGTATCTACTCTGATTTATTCTTTCTAGTTTGTCTTTTTCTGTAGTTCACCTCATTTATTTCTGAACCACATTAAAGAGTCCTTGACACTTTGCTAGGATGCTTTTCAGCACTGGGAGTTAATACTAACACTTTGTCATCTGTTTTAAATTCCCTACGCTTGACATTTGATTGGACACTCTCTACTGCTTATCTTCTCTTCTTTGAATAAATTCCTTAAGTATTGGCATAACTGTTTAACCTGTCCTGTAAGGCTGTAAATTGTGACATCACATCTTTAAATGGAGTTTTCTTCTCCACCCAGGTATCCTTTCCTATGTTCAGCAAGCATCAGAGATATATCCCGTGTGGCATTTCAAATGGAGTGAATCCTTCCGAAGCTTGAGGCAACTCTTTCATAGAAATATATGGGTAGGAAACTAAATGGTCCCAGTTTTATCATCTTGTACTCTTGCCTTCTTTAGCATAAACTTCAGAATTTTATTAAAGCTCTCCACTAGCCTATTAGTTTATACATGGTAAACTGGGGTTTTAAAGCAGTAGCAAAGATGGTGCATTGCCCAGGAGATAAATAGAGATCCCTGAACTGTAAGTATTTACTTCAGACTCCCTGCTTTGAGAAAAGTAATACTAATTCCCTGATTAGTGCCTTAGCTTTAGCCTTTTTGCTGTCATTCAACTTCAGGAAACTAGGTGGCATAGTTAATAATGACTAAAATGCATTGTTAGCCATGCCAACAGAGAGATGCAACTGATGGGGTGTC